>NW_022145940.1:6347-9828 GCF_002938485.1 Sitophilus oryzae | reverse complement strand
GTTGAGGGTCCAAACTTCCATACCATACAAAAGGACTGGGAATACATAACATTTGAGCATACGAGTTCTCAGATCTAGGCTCAAATCGCGGCTACAGAGCAGCTTCTTAATCTTCACAAAGGATGCACGGGCCTTTTCAATGCGAATCTTTATTTCTGAACAATAATCCGCGGTGCAGTCGACATTTGTACCCAGGTAGTCAGTAGTCATACCTCTCTACTCTTTCGAGCTCCTCGCCTTCCGCGTACAGATGTTCATTGGGCACTCCAGTTTTAGTGACAATCATGTATTTGGTCTTCTTAACATTGAGTGTCAGACCATATTCTCAACTAGTTGTGATGACGTTATTTAACATATTTTGAAGGTCTTGCATGTTTTCAGCGAGAAGGACTGTATCGTCCGCGTAGCGCAAATTGTTCAGTGGTATGCCGTTAACTAGTATTCCACCAGCATCGTTTTCGAGGGTTTTGTTAAAAAGAACACATCCCTGTCTAACTCCTCGTTTGATATCCACTGTTCTCGTCAGTTCAGATTGGACGCGAACAGACGCACTTTGATTGAGGTACAGTTTTACTATTATTTGTATATCTCTTGATCGAGATTTTTTCGTTCTTACGCTTCTATTAGTTGCTTGTGCCTTACTTCATCGAATGCTTTATTATAGTCAATAAAGCAGGCATATACATTTTGATTGACATCAAGGCATTGCTGCATTAAGACATTGTAGGCAAACAAAGCCTCCCTAGTACCGAAACCATTTCTAAATCCAAACTGAGTATCTGCTATATCTTCTTCTAATTTTCTGTAAATCCTGCGGTGGATGACTTTGAGAAAGATCTTAAGTGTATGACTCATAAGGCTGATCGCACGGTGTTCTTCACATTTTTTGGCATTATGGTTCTTTGGAATTGTGACAAACGTCGACTGGAGCCATTCCTTTGGTATCATCCCTGTTTCGTAGATCTTATTAAATAGAGAAGTGATAGCACCTAAGTGTTGTTCATCTCAATCAACTTGAGCGCATCTGCAGGTAAATCTTCAGGGCCAGGCACTTTCCCATCTTTGGCTGCTTTTATTGCCGCTTGCACTTCTTTCTTTAAAATAGATGGCCCCATTTCATTGTTAGTGCTGGTAGTGATTTCTTCTCTTTGGTGGTTGAAAAGGGTTTCGATGTATTGTTCCCATAGAGTCAATTGATCTTTAATATCCAACACAATGTCTCCATCTTCATTTGTAAGAATGTACGATGTTTTCTTCCGAACAGTTCCAGTAAACTCTTTTATTTTTTATGCATACTGTGTGAGTCGTGAAGTCTTTGCAGATTTTCTATTTCAGTACATTCCTCTGTTATCCACTCCTCCCTAGCTTGACGACATTTATATTTGATGACTTTCTGTATTCTTTTATATTCCTCTGTATTTTTCAGGTTCCTTCTTTCTCCCATAAGCATCAAAATTTCATCAGTCATCCAATCATTGCGCATTGTTCTTTTCTCAGGTTTCAGATATTTCTTGCAGGGTTCTATAATAGCCGATTTTAAACTTTGCCACATGTCTTCAGGTTGGCTCTGTGTTGCCGAACAGCAATTTATCAATTTACTTAGGTTTTCATTTATACCTTGGTACACCTTCACTTTCGCGTTATTACTTCTTAGTAGGCTGGTATCAATAGATCTTTGGTTCGACAAAACTTTCAGCTTCTTGAGCTTCACCATAATCTCCGTCACCAGAAGGTTGTGGTCCGAGCCTACATCTGCTCCTGGGTATGTTTTGACACTTTTCATTGCATTCCTATATCTCTGATTGAGGATAATATAATCAATTTGGTTTCGGACTATGCGGTTCTCATTGTCTCGTGGCGATTTCCATGTGTATAAGCGACGTTTTGGTAGTTTGAAGAACGTATTAGTTATTATCATGGAGTTTTCTTGGCAATATTGTAGAAGGCGATCTCCTCGCTCATTACGTTCGCCCAGTCCATACCGCCCAATCAATTTTCCACAGGAACCTTGTCCAATCTTTACATTCATGTCGCCCAGGAGCAAAGTGACGTCTTTGTTTTTAGTTAATTTCATGACGTCATCAATCTCTTTGTAGAACGATTTCACCTCCTCGTCGTCACTATCCACTGTTGGAGCGTAGACCTGAATCAGATTGAGTGTACCACAGTATGACTCAAGTTGTAAAAGCAAATCGCGAGGAGAAAAAGGTGCGAAGTTCCTCACCGATCTCTGAAGGCTCTCATCAAGAATGACCGCAACTCCGTGACGATGTTGACTCCGTGACTGCCTCCTGAGTAATAAATAATTTTGTCTTGAAGTCTACTCTGCCCGCAGTTTGTCCAGCGAGCTTCACTGATTCCCATTATTTTGATGTTCAATCTATTCATTTCCAGTATTACATTGTGTATTTTCCCTCGAGTGAACATGCTCTGAACATTCCATATTCCTATCTTTATTGGTTTTCGTAGTAGGGTATTTTTCGTATCGGTTGCATTACTCATATCAGTCACAACTGTCCTCCCCGGAGATCCGATCGGAGGACTTACTCCGGAATTATATTTAGTCCTGACTTCAGCCATGATGATAATGCAGGGAATATCGCTATGTGATCTTTAATGCAGTGGTTTTCCAATTTGCCTTCTGCATCCTTATGCCGTTCACTACTTGCTGCAGTTCATCCGCCTTTTGAGTTGATTTCTCAGCCCAAGGACAAAAGAGTGCCCTTGCATTTCACGGCTCTTTCCTCGAAGCTGTTGGCTAAAAAGTGGGGGCTGCTTATTCCGGCAGCCGTTCGGTCGTCAGAGCCTCGTTGGTTATCTAGCAGGGTGCAGCGGATAATCGAGATTATCACGCGAGCAGGTAAGGTTGACATTTGGGCTGACCTTTTCCTCGGCCTCGCCCCTTACACCCCCTTACACCAGCAGGGTATACAGATTGTTAACTGAACGGTTACTTATTGGGGAACAGAATTGCAACACTGCCTGCATTCCAAATGAGTACTATTAGCTAAGCTGCCGACTCGACCCGTCACGTCGTCTCTCAACGAACGGGCCGAGGTTGCCATACTTCAATCATAAAGCTCTTGCCGCGACTAATAAACAAATTAACAACCTCTATATGTGTCCATAATATATTCCCTGATAGTAATAAAATTCTTCTTAACTATTTAAGTTTCTAAAATAATAGGTGACGTGTTTATTTATAAATATTCGTAATTTTAGTATTAAATTTTACACTTCAATACTAAATACATAATAATACTTCATAGCGGCAAGAAAATGAATGAAAATTGATTGAATTATTATCACTACAGACGAATAAGTAGTAACAGAATCCTTAATGTGGCAACGCATGTACGAATTATGTTACATACAGTTTACCATTAGTTCTTATAGTGCTAATTTAAAATTGCACTTAAGTTGTAAATTTAACTTGAACGTGTACAGTAAAAAGGCCATCAGATAACAGCAATACGTAACT
>NW_022145940.1:0-2431 GCF_002938485.1 Sitophilus oryzae | reverse complement strand
TGTATTGAATTTACTAACATGTTAATGTTCTCATGTTACTTTTCGCCCAATAAGCCTAGTGAACTTATAAAAGAGCTACTGACCGAGATAGAAACAATCGTCCGAACAAAGAACAAAGAAGCCATCATTGCGGGCGATTTTAACGCCAAGTCTCTGATTTTTGGCTCTCGGGTTGAAAATGAAAAAGGAAGAATAATGGAAGAATGGTTAACCAGTAATGACCTCGTGGTCATTAATCGAGGCCATACCCCACATTTATGAACGCAAACAAAGAGTCCCTTATATATATTACCATCGCTACTAATAACATTAGTAATCGCAAACTGGCGGGTAGTCGAAGACATCGAGAACCTTTCTCTCCATCGATACATTCGATTCGATGTAGTTCTAAATACACAGGGAACTAAAACCAACACCCCTAAGCACAGTTGGCGAATAACCACCAACGGACTACTAAATATACAACATTACTGCCTGGAACACGGCCTCAAGATGAAGTGTCCCTCGCCGGAAGGACTGTAATAAATGTTTCAGAAAATTAGGAAACACATTTCTGCTAAGTAAAAGGCAACCAGGCAGAAAACAGGTATACTGATAGAACCACGATATTATCACCAAAAGGAACGACTGTATTAGACGTAGACGTACTCTGACAAGACTTAAAGCACACGACCCAGCTAAGGTGGAAAGTGCCAGAGAAGAGTATAGGCTAGCTAAGAAAGCTCTAAAATTAGATATTCTTTGAAGCAAAAAGCAAAAATGGCGAGAGCTATGTGATGAGCTAGACACCGACGTGTGGGGCAAAGCATACCAACTAACGATGAAAAGGTTCTGCAAAAACTATCAAGCACCTCTTGCTATAAGGATCATAGAAGAACAGATTGCGACGCTGTTCCCGAGTATGCCGAATATTAAATGGTCAGTTAATCCACCAACAGACGTGCTTCCTTTGTTCTCCCAGGAAGAAGTACTTACAGCTGCCTGCAAGCTTAAAAATCGGAAAGCACCTGGGCCGGACACCATCCCGATAGAAATTATTAAAATCGCTACCATGCTCCTGCCGTACCTTAAGTCATGAAGCCTTATGCTTGGCCAATTCCCAAAACCTTGGAAAGTTGCAAAGCTGGTCCTTATCGAAAAACCGAAAAGGGAGAACGACCATACCAAAAAATATAGACCAATCTGTTTACTCAACTCCAGCGGAAAGTTACTAGTTACTATTAAGAGATAGACTGGAATCAGAACTAGAAGAAGGCAACAAACTTCACCCTAATCAATTCGGCTTTAGGAAAGGGAAGTCCACCATTGACGCATTAAACATGGTGGTCAACGAAGTAGATCGAATTAATACCAAGAGCTACCGACATAGAGGATTTTTGGCATTACTCACCCTTGATATAAGGAACGATTTCAATTCGACTCCATGGCTGGGCATTGCAACTCAATTAGAGCATAAGAGAATTAGCCCATACCTTGTACGCATGGTACAGTCGTTCCTGTCACATATATATGTCATTACAGAGTACGGCGGGTAACACAGAATGACGTGTGGAGTTCCTCAAGGTTCGATCCTCGGACCCACCCTCTGGAATATATTTTACGATCAGATACTTAGAACCGATACAGGCCTGGGCAACACGATCTTAGCCTATGCGGACGATCTAGCCCTCTTAATAACTGCATCCACCTACACGATCCTCGAAGAAAAGATTCAGACGGCTGCGCTACCGATTAAAAATAAGTTGGAAAGCATGGGTGTCAAACTGGCCCCCGATAAAACTGGGCTGGTCATTCTCGTTGGACAACGCAAGGCAAAAGATCTAAGCATAAAGCTGGATAATTTAGTTATAAAACCTCAAAAGAAGGTTAAATACATGGGGTTTGGTTCGACTCGGGCATGCGAATGACTTCAAACGTCACAGAAATCAGGGATAAAACGACTGGCATCATCCAGCATCTGACGAGAATAACTCCCAATATCGGACCTCGCGCGGAAAAAAAGAAGACTTCTCGCTTCGGTAGTTCATTCGACCATACTCTACGCATCGCCGATCTGGGACAGATCCATGCGCTTCAAGCATTATGAAAACATGCTAGAAAGGATAAATAGGAAGTTAGCACTCAGGGTTGCATCGGCATACTGCACATGGCCAACAGTAGCGGTACTGTGTCTTGCTAAGATACCTCCAGTCAGTCCACTGATCCAGGAAAGAAATCAAATATATAAAAATGGAACTTCCTTCCGGAAAGAGGCCAGAAACATAGTACTAGAGCAATGGCAGACACGATGGGATCCGCATATAGCGGATGGACAAAGACTTTCATACCCAATATTAAAGATTGGATAAAATGCGACCAAGCAAACACGGACTACTACATCACGCAAGCCATGACTGGCCATGGAGTATTTGGTGAGTATCTGCACAGGATC
>NW_022145939.1:0-23851 GCF_002938485.1 Sitophilus oryzae | reverse complement strand
CATCTTTTATAAAAAAAAATGTTTCTTCTTAGCCGATGAACAAATCCATAAGTACTAAGTTCAGTTGCAGCTGTTATGCTAAATTTGCTGACGATGTAGTAAATTTAAAATGTCCACAGCCAACATAATCATTTTAGAGCTGGGCAAATGAAAAAGAGTAGAGAAAAAGAATAAAAAAAATGAAATTTCGCTAATCATTTCATAGAATACTCGTACATTTGTTTAGAAATGTCGCGGTAGGTAAGCCTACTAGAATTCATCGAAATTTACGAGTATAAAAACAGACTTAAAAAAAAGACAAAATGCAACTCCAGACAGAGCTGGGAGCTTATCAGTTGGAGATGTATTTTATAAGACAAAGCATTTTTTTTTGTTTATTTTAGACACACGCAAGCTGCATGTGTTATTTTATTTTACGTTTTCTTTTGAAGAACCATTTTGGGTGTCTATATCCAATAAAATGCTTATGCAAAATGATAACAATTAGGCAATCAATTTATATCCACTTGATTGATTTGTTTTTAAGTGTTTCAAAAGGAAATACTTCTCTTTTCAAAAATAATTAAAGTAAGTGACCTTATTCTTGAAATTTTTAGGTGGTGGTGTACTTACCATCAGAATTGATTAAAACCATTTTAAGAAAATATTACATAACTTAACCAAACCTAAACCTGTAAAAAAAAAAAATTGAATGTTTTTTTTTATCTGTGGCTTAGATAATCGACAGGCATTCGCTAAGAAAGTAATGTAAAATTGCAATAATTGGATGGGATATAATCAGTAAACCTGAGTCCAATTGTTAAAAACTGAATTTGTTCTTGAAAACAATCCTCAACACGATTCCTGTCAATGTCAGGAGTGGACGAGCATACTCAAATGAAAAACGCATGATCACTAAAGCCTACTACATTGGAGAGAGAGTTGTAGTAGAGAATACCCAGTTTAGTGGAGGCAAATTAGGCCCTTGATACAAAGGACCGTTTAAGATAACGACTTGTTTGTGTAACGAGCGCCTAGCAATGAAATGACCAAACACTTCTAGTTACACTGTAGCCGGGCAAGACCAATTTCGTCCTTGGCCCGAGAATACCAAAAATAAAAATCAGAATCGGGCAAAGAAGGCCTAGAATACAAACAAATCGTAGCGAGAGGTGCGTCCTCCCTACAGATACTCCTTTTCCCTCTTTTCCTCTTATTCCCCATTTGACTTGATCACCAAATGGCCTCCAATCTTTTACCCATTTATCCGTTTTCTATCAATTATTTTTCTTGTTGTTTTGAATAAGCCGTCTACGGACGAGAGAACCCAAAATATTATTTTTTAGTTTTGAATAAGCCGTCTACGGACGAGAAAACCAAAATATTATTTTTTTGTTTTGAATAAGCCGTCTACGGACGAGAAAACCAAAATATTATTTTCTTGTTTTGAATAAGCCGTCTACGGACGAGAAAACCAAAATATTATTTTTTTAGGTTGAATAAGCCGTCTACGGACGAGAAAAGCCATGATATTATTTTTTAGGACGAATAAGCCGTCCACGGACGAGAAGACCTTTGAAATTATTTTTAGGATCCAGCTCGAGGCCGATCTGGTGGCAGGAAGGCCGTGTTAGATACCCCTTGTTTGATGATGTCATACACAGAGAAGCAATGTCATAAAGCTCGAATTAATTAACAAATCCAAATCACCTGATGTAACCTGAGAAGGCCAAACTCTTAAGATAAAGTAATTTGCGGCAACGCCGCTGCCGCCCAGCCATAATATCGGAGAAATGATGACCGAAGCATATACCCGAGACTGTGTTCGATAACAATATTTAAATTAGTTGATTATTTTCCTCTGTATGTGACAGATCAATATATTCACTTTTTGGATAATTGTTGTATTATTTTTGGTAATTTACGAAATAGATAGATCAAATTAATTAAAATCTAACATACATATATTAAAAGGATAATATATCAAATTAAAATAGAGACCTCACGAATTACCAAAGCTCGTGGATCTATGATTCGAGCAGACATGAAGCCAAGTTGAATGGAGAGATGGTCAAAACTTGTAAATAAATTATTATAAAGATTACTATTTTATTACAATACCTATTAAAAATAACAAGCAACTGCCACTTAAGATATTTTGTTCCTCATCATCATTCTCAGCTTATTCAACCATTTCCAATTATGGTGTAGCCTCCCTCACATGTTTAGACACTCTCTTTGATTTTTCTCTATCGTAAGTTCTGAAGAACTTTTTCAAGTGTCTTAGACCGTTAGAGGATTTCCATTCCAATAGGTTACGGATGGAGTCTTCCAAGTTCTTCATTTCAGTTTTAGGTTAGTTTCCGCTGGAAAAGCAGAACGGTTTTTGTCCTGTTAGTGAAGCTTATCTAGGCGTTCTTTAACCTACTTTGAATTGATGGTTACTGAGTTGATCGCTTTTAGTTTTGTTTGACTATCGGATAAGATGGCTATTTCCTGTTTTCGATAGTTCCTATCAGATTAATCGTAGATAGATTTCTATCTGAAGGATATTGGGATAGGTGCCAATTGGTTCGGAGTATTTAGATTTCCTTCACCTGCTTTGGTTTTGGAAGTATCAGTATACCACGTTATGGTGTAGTCTTTTACATGCTGATCAACGGGTGCTCTGAAATGGGAAGCTGGTGAAATTGGCGGACAAAGTTATGCGCACATGTTGCCAATCTGAAGAAGAAATGACAGAACGCATTTATATCAGTACTTGCACCGAGACGACAGCGCCGACCTCTCGCCGACTATATGTTAATTATCTTATGCCCGGAGTCGCACCGGGACACCGATTTTAATTAATTAGGAGAAGCCGGGACCAGCGCGAGCCGCCCGGCGGTGGGCGGTTGTGGCTAATGTTTGCTAATGGTAGAAGCGACTGGAACAGATAACCGAGAGAGCGGGAATGAATGTATATTAGGCTAATTTTGACGTATGTATAGTGAAGATATTAGAGAAGATAGAGAAGCAATGATTTGCAATGGTAATTAGTTCATAAGTAAATTAAAATCGATGTTCTTTTCACAAATCACCCAACAAAAAACACACCGAAACGTTGTGTAAGCAAAATAAATAAAGACAATGGAAGTCCGAAATTCTTTTAGTTTTAACACAGATTATAGGTTTTCATTTTAAACAAATATGTACACATATGTCCAAAATTATTGCAAAATTATTAAGATTGTTTTGAAAAATCTAGAGATCTTCCTGGAAATATTAATTAATAAAGTTAATCATGACTTAGTTTGTATTAATAAACTAATTATAATAAACTAATGTCTCTCTATTTCATTCTTCGATTGTGGCAACTGTGAATTCTCGTAAGGTTAAGGGCATATTATTTCGCTGCTTTATTCGTGATTTTAGGATGTCTTAAGCATGTTCTATTATGTTCATATCTAGTGAATTAGCAGGCCATGGTAAACACGTTATTCCTCCTTCGTTACAAAAGTGTTTTGTACTTTTGTTGTCCGGTGTGGTGTCCACACAACGAAGACAAAATTTGCTCTCGGAATACACGCGCAAATGTATTTAACACTTCCTAAATGTAAACTCGTCCTATCTGTGTTCCGTCAATAACAAGTTATGGTGTTCAGGCACCTCTCATTATCCCAGCCCAAAACATTACAATACCCCTTTGAAATGGGAGACGAGGCTGAGCTGTAGCTAATCTGGCTTATCGTCCTGGAGTCCTTCAGACATGGATTCGTCGAGAACCCGCTACTACACCTATTCGTGTTTCATGAAAACATGACAATTTCCCAGTTTTGGTTTTGTTCAACCATTTCCTATGCCCATTGTAACCGTGTACGTTATTGCTGTTCTATTAATTTTGGAACATTTGGTCTCCGACACTGTAAATTAACAGATCTTAATCAACGTGATACAATTTGTCTTGGTACAATAACTCTCTCAAGCCGTGAAAGCTCTCTACAAAAAGCGCTCGTTGTAATAAACTTTTTCCGACCTCTTCCTGGTCGGTCCTTAACATCATTGATTCCGAACTTTTCATTAATTCTTGAAACATCACTTTGATTTACGCCTACAATTTCTGCCACATCATTTTATAGACATCGTTGTAACAAATTTCTAATAATTCAACTTCTGTTAAAGTAGAAAATAACATTTCTTAGCATTTTTATACGATAATAGAAATAATTAAAACTTAAACTCAAATCGACAATCTGATAGCAATTTCTGAACCGTGCTCTCAAACACCACATTACTCACGGTTTCACTTTTGTGGCAATGTAAATAAAGGAAAACACACACAAACAGTATCAGTTTATAAGTTGAACTGTTCAGAATGCAATGCTCTTGTTGTATCAGGCCTAGACTGGTAGAAATTCTTTGAAGGTCAGATTTCAACAGAACATCAGACGACATCTTTGATCAAAAACAAAATAGTTTGCTTCTTAGGCCGATGACACAAATCCATAAGTACTTAAAGTTCAGTGCAGGCCTTGTTACCTGCTAAATGGTGCCTGACGATTGTAGTAGTAAATCTTAGAAATGTCCACAGCCAACATAATCATTTTAGAGCTGGGCAAATGAAAAAGAGTAGAGAAAAAGAATAAAAAAAAATGAAATTTCGCTAATCATTTCATAGAATACTCGTACATTTGTTTAGAAAGTCGCGGTAGGTAAGCCTACTAGAATTCATCGAAATTTACGAGTATAAAAAAAAACAGACTTAAAAAAAAAGACAAAATGCAACTCCAGACAGAGCTGGGAGCTTATCAGTTGGAGATGTATTTTATAAGACAAAGCATTTTTTTTGTTTATTTTAGAGACACGCAAGCTGCATGTGTTTTTTTTTATTTTACGTTGTCTTTTGAAGAACCATTTTGGGTGTCTATATCCAATAAAATGCTTATGCAAAATGATAACAATTAGGGAATCAATTTATATCCACTTGATTGATTTGTTTTTAAGTGTTTCAAAAGGAAATAGTTCTCTTTTCAAAAATAATTAAAGTAAATGACCTTATTCTTGAAATTTTTAGATGGTGGTGTACTTACCATCAGAATTGATTAAAACCATTTTAAGAATATATTACATAACTTGTACCTAAACCTGTAGCAAAAAAAAATTGAATGTTTTTTTATCTGTGGCTTAGATAATCGACAGGCATTCGCTAAGAAAGTAATGTAAAATTGCAATAATTGGATGGGATATAATCAGTAAACCTAAGTCCAATTGTTAAAAACTGAATTTGTTCTTGAATTGCAGCAAATTCTTGCTGTACGATTATGTGAGGTAAAACAATTCTCAACACCATTCCTGTCAATGTCAGGAGTGGACGAGCATATTCAAATGAAAAACGCATGATCACTAAAGCCTACTACATTGGAGACACAGTTGTAGTAGAGAATACCCAGTTTAGTAGAGGCAAATTAGGCCCTTGATACAAAGGACCGTTTAAGATAACGACTTGTTTGTGTAACGAGCGCTATGGAATGAAATGACCAAACGCTTCTAGTTACACTGTAGCCGGGCAAGACCAATTTCGTCCTTGGCCCGAGAATACCAAAAATAAAAATCAGAATCGGGCAAAGAAGGCCTAGAATACAAACAAATCGTAGCGAGAGGTGCGTCCTCCCTACAGATACTCCTTTTCCCTCTTTTCCTCTTATTCCCCATTTGACTTGATCACTCAAATGGCCTCCAATCTTTTACTCCATTTATCCGTTTTCTACACAATTATTTTTCTTGTTGTTTTGAATAAGCCGTCTACGGACGAGAGAACCCAAAATATTATTTTTTAGTTTTGAATAAGCCGTCTACGGACGAGAAAACCAAAATATTATTTTTTTGTTTTGAATAAGCCGTCTACGGACGAGAAAACCAAAATATTATTTTTTTGTTTTGAATAAGCCGTCTACGGACGAGAAAACCAAAATATTATTTTTTTTAGGTTGAATAAGCCGTCCACGGACGAGAAGACCTTTGAAATTATTTTTAGGATCCAGCTCGAGGCCGATCTGGTGGCAGGAAGGCCGTGTTAGATACCCAGAGAAGCAATGTCATAAAGTTCGAATTAATTAACAAATCCAAATCACCTGATGTAACCTGAGAAGGCCCAATTCTTAAGATAAAGTAATTTGCGGCAACGCCGCTGCCGCCCAGCCATAATATCGGAGAAATGATGACCGAAGCATATATCCGAGACTGTGTTCGATAACAATATTTAAATTGTTGATTATTTTCCTCTGTATGTGACAGATCAATATATTCACTTTTTGGATAATTGTTGTATTATTTTTGGTAATTTACGAAATAGATAGATCAAATTAATTCAAAAATCTAACAAATCTTATTAATATTAATACGTTATTTTGTTTTTTAAAAATGCCAAGAATCCAAGCTGTCAGTAACTGTCTCTTAATAACTGACAGCTTCAAACTGTCACTGATTTTACTCGGAATAATATATTCCCTATACTACTTTATGGTAACGTGTGCATTTCACGGAAGACTGAAAATATAGAAAAAATACTCCGACGTCCCTTTTTATAAGAAATTCACCGAATCTTTCGATTTTTTCTCTCGTACCAAATCGAATCGGCAATTCAATCGGGCCCAGAAAGACCATCAGAAACGCCGAACGAAACGAGATATATCTTCTTTCTCATCCTCTTCATCGAACCGTCCGAATTCCTCCGATAAAATCGTGAAGAATTTGGAAACGACGCGACGGACGAGTCGCCGCATCGTCAGGCCATCTCTAGAAAATTCCTCGGCATCTTCGTCAACTTCGAGCCTTGATTCCTAGAAGAAGGCGGCATCAACTCTTTCACTGTACATATCTCGTCGAGTCTGAAGAACCAATACGGACTTGAATTTTGTCTCTTAAGATTCCTGGTTGCGTCATGTTTATTTAAATTCCTTTTACAGGATCCGGCAATAAGTGCGTCGGGCATCTGTAGATCCTATAATAAAAAACTGGGAGTTTTGTTTAAATGCAAACTTAAAGTATCAACTAAATGATGTATTTTTAGGTTAAACTTCTATAGGGTGGCTCTCAATAAAGAGTGAGTGGGTCGAGATTTTTTTTTAATTGAAACACCCTGTATATTATTGCATTTTTGGCTTTCTTTCAGATTACTATACTTAAGATGTGAGTAAATATATTTCGATAGTTTCGGAGATATTAATAAATAAATAGTACATATACTGATTTGGTAATTTTAGAAGTGTGGTCTGGATTTTAACGTGTAAGAGAGTGAATAATATAAATGACCGGTTGACAGACAGAGAGACAAAGTCAAAAGCAGCAAAGAGCGTTGCCGGTTTTTACGTTTGTAGGAAAATTTGTGTAGAAAAAAATAAACTATCATGTATACTATTGAAATGAAGATAATATATTTAAGCTTAATATAATCTTTTACATCTGTTGTAGGAAAATGAGTAACTAATTGTAAAAAATAAAGTTCCAACCCTAGATGTAACATTTTCCATAAACGCCTACTTGTGAGGTTTGAACTTTTGATGCAAAATCCGGCAATACCGCATAGAAGAAATGTGTCGACCCAATTTTTATCTCTTTTTAATACATTTGATTTTCCATTAAGCTACATAAAAATAAAAATTTTCTTAAAAATATATTAAAAATACAAAAAATGTCCTGAAATCAAAGCTATATTAGGTATTTACCTCAAATGGTCTGTACAGGGTGGGTCAAATTCGACGCTTTTAAATGGAAACACCCTTTTCTATAGGAGATAGACGAAAACTAATATCGGTGTCTGGAGCTCAATTTTCATCAAAAACATGATGGTGAAAACCGCACATCGATATCTGTTACCGTTTCGAAGTTACAGGGGTGTTTTTCAAAAATATGCATTTTAACAAATCGCTGTAACTTTTTTGCTATGGAAAATTTTGTATTTCTATGAAAACATTTCCAAAGCACCTTTTACGTAGAATTTAATGGTTTAAGTATAATTTTTAAAATTAATAATTTAAGAGTTATCAACAGAAAATTGATTTTTTATTTGGGACACCACTATATTTTTAATTAACAAAAAAGAATTTAAAATTACCTTTCCAAAAATATAGCACACTTGATATTTTGTTATAATCCCCTTCGAAATACAAAATTTTTAAAAGTTCGCCACTTTTAACTAGTAGGCTTTGGACCCCTTATTGATGATATGCCCTTAATGGAACTCGACATATTTTTCCAGCAAGACGACGCACCGCCTCTGAACGCTGAAGTTATCAGCAAATTTTTGCAGCCAATTTCATGAATAATTGAATAGCTAACCAAGATGCCAGCCGTTGGCCGTCGAGGTCGCCTGACTTAGTGCCCATGGATCTAATCATATTGATATATTTGCAGAAGAATAAATGTTCCTTATTTTTCGGTATAATTTAGACAAGAATTAGAAATACTTAGCAGTTGGGTGAGAGGGTATCTTTCACCCCCACTGAGTTAATGAATTCCGCGAGAAATGTTCAAAACTGCCCCATCTGTCCATAACAGAAGACGGTTGATATAAAGTCGAATATTCTGTAGCAAAATCTCATGTCTTGGTTCACTATTTATTTTTATTGTTATTAGATATAGTTTAAATGTGTTGATGTTGGTTAAATATATTTTAAATTGTTATAAAATGCTGTATCTCTCATTGCAAATATTATTTTCGTTTTAATTGATGCTCACAGCTAGAATGTTTTTGTATTACAGCCGGTGCCGTTCAAAGCCTACTTATTTAAAGCGGGCGAATTTTTATATACTCTATATCTCGAAGAGGAATCGAGCAAAATATCAAGTGTGTTATATTTTTGGAAAGGTAATTTTAAATTTTTTCAATAAATTAAAATATACAGGGTGTCCCACATAAAAATCAAATTTTCTGGTGATAATTCTTAAATTATTAATTTTTAAAAAATACACTTAAACCATTAAATTCTACGTAAAAAGGTGCTTTGGAAATGTTTTCATAAAAATACAAAACTTTTTCATAGCAAAAAAGTTACAGAGATTTGGTAAAAAATGCATATTTTTGAAAAACACCCTGTAACTCCGGAAACGGTAACAGATATCGATATGCGGTTTTCACCATCATGTTTTTGACAAAAATTGAGCTCCAGACACCGATATTAGTTTTTGTCTATCTCCTATAGAAAAGGGTGTTTCCATTTAAAAGCGTCGAATTTGACCCACCCTGTACATAATTTTGCTTTAAATATGGTAATCTTAAATCATACAGGGTGTTCAAAATTCTACGCCAAATTTTCTATAGTATAAAATTATTTTTCTTCGTTTTTTAAACGGAACACCCTGTATATTATTTTTTTTAATAGATGCAGAATTAAAAAATGTACTTTTTTTATTTAGAGTATTTTAAAAATTTTAAAGGTTTCGCAGATATTCACGGTCTTATATTTCACATGGCATTTTCCACAGTAAATTTTTATCAAAACCACGCATTGATTCTTCTCTCGTATTTTACCGTTGAAAGAGCCATATGAAAAAATACTGCGTGTATCTGCAAAACCAGTAAAAATTTTTCAAATATATTATATACATTTATTTTTATTTTTTAACTCTCCATCTAATAAAAAAATAATATACAGGGTGTTCCATTAAAAAAAAAACAAAGAAAGATGATTTTATATTTTAGAAAGTTTGGCGTAAAATGTTGAACATCCTGTATGATTTAAGATTACGATATTTATAGCAAAGTAAGTATTTAACCAAACCATCTAAAATAAATACCTAATTATAGTTTTGATTTCAGGACAGTTCTTTTATTGGTAATAATTTTCTTAAGGAAGGTTGAAAAATATATATTTTTTATTTATTTATCTTTGAAATTATCGAAATATATTCGCTCATATCTTAGGATTATGTAAAGTGATCTGAAAGGAAGCCAAAAATAAAATAATATACAGGGTGTTCCATTTGAAAAAAAACTCACCCTTTTTTGAGCCACCCTATAGATGTTAATATATTTTGCTGAAATACATCCTTATACATACTTGTTTAAAAATATATTTGTGGCGTTTGAATAAAAAAAGCATGTTCTATTCGGAGTAAAATGACTTTTTGTACAGCCTCGTCACGAAAAGTATCATTTTTACTCCTAATAAAACAATATACTAGGTATTATTTCACAGTTGAGATTACAGCTTTGCAAAATTTTGCAAAAAAACAAAAGAACAACTTATAGATATACGAATATCGCAAGTTAATAAAAAAAAATGTTTGGAAGATGTTTCCATTTTCAAGTGTTTTAGTAGCAATATACGGAGATTACATTAAAGCCAGATATTTCAAGCCATCATCATCTCTGTAGTATATTTCCAAGAGACATTTAAACGGGTTCCTCCTCGACGCAATACACCAGACGAAGACCGTACCTCGTAGTACCACTACCATCGTACGCTGGCACTCGTAAAACGGCAGCCAACAACGGAGAAAGAGAACCAGAGAGACGAGGCAGAGAAGCAAGAATCAACAAGAGATCGAATTCCTCGGCACAATAGTCACCCGGTGGTTCTGGCGGCCGTACTCGATGCCTGATTTTTACACCGTAACCGGTAAAGAAAGTTCTTTTAGGTGTCACACAAGGTCAAATTCAAGGCCGTCGCAGAGCGTTTCGGTTTACGAGAGATGTTAGCAGTGGCGTGGTGCCTGATGGTGGTACTTTACGAGCTTAGTTTTTGGGCATGACTGACTGGGTAAAGAGAAAACTTATGAAATATTCTAAGATTAAGCGCTAGATAATTCTAAGATTTTAAGGTATTAAGCGCCAAGATCAGTTTCCATTCTGGGGTACTTGCTGCGCAACAAAATTTGATCGTATTTTGAAACTTCAAAAGAGAGTAGTTCGATATTTATTGGGACTGAGCAGTAGAACTCCAGCCAGAATTTCTTTAAAAATTTCAAAATACTGACTCTTCCTTCTTTATTCTTTATTCATTTTTGAATCCGTTTGCTTAATTCGCAAGCACATATCTGCTATTCCCGAAAGGTCATCTCACAACTATCCACTTAGGAATACTGGGCACGATCTTTATCTGCCAACCCCGAGCTCAGAACTAGTTAAAGGCTCAATACTGTACAATGCCAAAAAATGTACAATCATCTGCCTTTCAACATCGCTTTCATTCTTTCCCGCATTTCGCAAAGCTCTGAAATCATACTTACTGCAGAGAACTGCTGAAACGTTTTAAAAATCATCAGTTTTACAATTGAAGGGGTTGATGCAATAACCGTCTACGTGCACATTACCTAGTTTTGAGAAAAATGAGAAAAACTGAACAGAGAAAATTTTCGGGTAATTTTCGGCGAAAATTGCCCGTTAAAATCGAAAATTACCCGGCGAAAATTTCCCGCAGAATGTCTAAGTGACAATGACACATTTGTCACTCAGACGTAAATTATTTTTAATAGGTATTCTAAAAATGTATCGATTTGGAAACGATTATTTAAGTGCAATTGAAGAAAAAGTTGCCGAATGTAAGCCGAAAAACACTATAATTAATCAGCAGTATGTATGGAAACAGTTTATGGACTTTATTAAAGATAGAAACTACATTTTGGATGCGAACATCTCAATCTCGGCCCTGGCCAATATTTTGACCGATTCGGCATTTAATATGAAAAGGAAAAACGGCCAAGGCTATAAGGATTTTACGGTAAAAACTATTTGGAATGTAACAATTAATGGAAATATACCAAAAAGAATATAATATTAAATTTAATCCTTTTACTGACACCAAATTTAAAATATCCCGGGAGGCAAAAAGTGCCAAAAGGAAGGAATTGCAGATGGACCTTCTAAAAAGAAAAGAAAGCTCTAAGGCACTCAAATGCGAAGAATTCCAATTGATGGTACGAAATTGTAATGAAGAATGTCCCGATGGTTTGCAAAAAAAAAAATTTGTATTATCCTACGAATTGGCATGGCGAGGAGGAGAGAAAAATGTTTTATTTCCTATTTTAAAGATGATATTGATAATATAAGACAACCCACCGGTCGCATTGAATACAACCCGATATTCGATAAAACCACTCAAGGAGGAGATAAACCTTCAAGAATCTTCTTGTTGGGGAAAATATGATTGCTCAATGGGTGTCTATCGAAGCGAAAATATCAGGTTTGGCTACGGAAAAAGTAAAAATTACTAATCATTCGCTCCGTGCAACAGCTGTGTCGACACTAGCAAAGAAGGAGGTTGAGGAGAACACAATGGTCAAAATAACTGGGCACGCAAACCCGAAGTCAATTAAACCTTACCTTCAACTCGATGATCATGCAAATTTGGTAGAAAAAATGAGAGACAATGAAACTGCTACAAGTTCTAATAATAATACTAATGTGTTTTTGTACCTACCGTAGCTTCTTTTAATTTCAATTCAAATTCAGCATCTTCAAGTAGAATTCGAGTGCCAGCGTACGATGGTAGTGGTACTACGAGGTACGGTCTTCGTCTGGTGCAGTGATTCCCAAAGTGGTCCAGGTGGACCCCCAGGGGTCCACGGGAGACTTGCTGGGGGTCTACGTAGGCGTGAACAAAAAATGGGGGTCCATAAGATGTTAATGGGGGTCCACGAAAATTTATCTGCTTTTGATAGTAAAGAGCAAAAATGTAAGCATAGTTTTTATAAGGGCCTACCTACATTGTTTTGGTACCTATCTAAGCAGATAATATTTTAATAAGGCAAGCGACTGTTACTTGTCCAAACTTGCGTATTCGATATTACGTACAATTTCGTGTACAGACTTGCAAAGCGCTATCCGCCCGACAATGCTTAATGCTTGTTCAGACATGAACTTGATCACCACTATAAATACTTGATGCCAAAAGGCAAACGCATTCGTTTCCGGAATTTCGAAAAAGGCGGAATTTGGAAAAAAGTTGTGAGAAAATTTATATCTGTGTTTGCTAGTGCCGGAGAAAAGTAAGTAACCTTTTTTTTGTTATAGTACTTAAGTATTTTGTTTCGTGTACTAGTCGGTTGATCACAACGGCCTGTATAGATAGGTAACTTAGTAACTTACAGATATTTTAATTGTCCTCTTTCGATTTGAAGACAAACACAGCACGTTTTATTCAATTGTTTTTTCACGAGAGAAACACTGCCTCTCTAAAAAGGCCGAATAAGCAATATTGCTTATTCGCTCTTGCTTATTAATTGCTCTGCAATATTGCAGAGCAATTAATTTTGTAATTTTTCTTGCAAATAACTACTAATTTTATAAAACAGTAATTTCATAATCATTTTAAATTGGTTTTGAAGTAACTATTTTATCAAAACTATTCCTTTTCGGAAAGAGCGAGCGGTGCGCGGGCGACGGGAAAAGGGCGGGGCTTGGACTTCGATGCCAGTTTGTCACGTTTTAACAATGAAGCCGCAGACAAAAATACGCAAATACACGGGCGCGTGAACTCATTGATTTAATAAAATGTTAGTTATCGTTTTTATGGACAATTTTGGGATTTCGACTTTTTATTTTTCCTACACAAATATGATCAGTATTCGATACTGAGTACACCAATTTTTATTTATACTATTAAAAATTAGTGGTAAATTATGTACTTTTAAAATTGATACCGTTTTGTGAAAACGTCTGTATTTGTCTCAGCGGTTTATTAGTTGGTCCCTTTACAAGCCGTAATTTATTTCCGCGTGCTGACAAAGGCTGCGGTGTGATACCTATATTCAGAAAAAAACTTGGTTACTAAAACATTTTTTTTACAGGTAAGGTAACTGACACGAAACATGGCTACAGCAAAGAAAAAATGTCGACAATATAGTATCGATTATTTGAAATATGGTTTTGTTCCATCAGAGGCAGACAAACAATTGCCCATGTGCCTATTATGCAACAAAGTTTTGAGCAATGACTCTATGAAACCATCAAAGCTCGAAGATCATCTAAAAAGGTGTCATACTGATAAAATAGGTAAAGATTTAAAATATTTTCAAACATTGAAAGAAAAATATGGAAAGAGACCCACCATGCACAGTATGTTCGCTTCAACATCTCAAAGTAACGATGATGGCTTGCGGGCATCTTACAATATCTCATTACTTATAGCAAAATCTGGAAAACCGCACACTATCGGAGAACAATTAATTTTACCCGCTGTTGAAGAGGTTTTAAAAACTGTTTTGCACAAATCTCCATTTGACGTACTAAAAAGAATTCCATTAAGTAACAATACTGTACAAAGACGCATTGATGAAATGAGCTCTGATATCGAAAGCTTTTTGTGCAATCATCTGCAAAAAACTCATTTTTCTATACAACTGGACGAGTCAACGTTACCCAGTAATGAAGCATTACTATTGGCATATGTCCGATTTATTGTTGAGGAAGAAATTCACGAAGAATTGCTATTTGCCAGAACTTTGGAGACTGACACTAAAGGCGAATCAATATTTAATGTCCTGAGTAATTTTTTTACGGAAAAATCGATCCCATTTACAAACATTATTTCAGTGGCAACAGACGGAGCTCCTGCAATGGTCGGGCGATATCGTGGGTTTATAAGTCATCTCAAAAGAATTATACCAGGACTTACAGCTATTCATTGCGTAATCCACCGACAACATCTTGTGGCAAAACATTTAAGTGACAGGTTGAACCAATCTCTTCATTTTGTAATAAAAGCTGTCAACAAAATCAGAAGCAATGCATTGAATACGCGTTTATTTGCTCAATTGTGCGACGAAAATGATGAAGACTTCCAACGACTGCTCTTACATACTGAAGTACGCTGGTTGTCGAAAGGTGCATGCTTAACGAGATTTTACTCTGTTTTCGATTCCATATTAGAGTTCTTAGAAAGTAGAGATCCAGATTTAAAAGAAAACTTGATCAAATTCAAAGCAGACATTGCGTATTTGACAGATTTGTTTAAAAAATTTAATGATATTAACTTGCAGTTACAAGGGGACAGCCTGAATTTAATAAAAACAAAGGGGATAATTTCGGCTTTTCTTGGGAAATTGAAATTTATGAAGCAAAACATTAGTCGGCGCGAATTCTCTCAATTTCCAAACTTGTCGCAGGTAGAATGTATTGATGAGGATATCCATACCTACAGTCAACATTTAAGTGCTCTGCATGATGACTTCAAAACCAGGTTTGAAGATATACTGACGATGGATATACCACCATGGATCATAAATCCATTTGATGAAACGGAAGTGGCCAATGTTGTATTACAAGAGGAGCTGCTCGAGCTAAGCACTAATGAGGAGCTGAAGGTGAAATTTAGAAAAGGCTACCCAACATTTTGGCTGCAAGCAGAAATACCCGAAAAATATCCTGGACTGTGGGAAATCGCAAGGAAATTTTTAATAGCTTTTCCCTCGTCATACCTTGTCGAAAGGAGTTTTAGTGCCGTTACAAACCTCTTAACAAAAAAAAGAGCAAATTAAACATCACAGAGCGGGGGGATTTGCGGTTATTGCTCACAAAATAAAGCCAAACATTGATCGTTTGCTGACACTCCATCAGATACATCCTTCCCATTAATTAAAATTATGACCTGTACCTTAATATTTTTCTTGTAATTCTATTCTTTTAATAAATAAAGTGATATAAAATGTACCATTTTTCGTTTTTATTTTACATATCGGAATATAGGGACAGAACTCAGAAGTGACACAATTTTTATTTTTTGGCGACTTTAAGAATGTGGTAGAAATGTAGCAGCAGGGGGTCCACCGAAACCAGTAAAATTTTGAAAGTGGTCCACGAGAAAAATAAGTTTGGGAACTACTGGTCTGGTGTATTGCGTCGAGGAGGAACCCGTTTAAATGTCTCTTGGAAATATACTACAGTAGAATTTCCTGCACGACACATGTGCGGTTCTCTCTCGAAACCCTTCGAAAGCTTTTTTCATGACAAAAAATGTGATAATCCCAATTTCGGCAAAAATGGTCTTTGACTGGTTTTTGCACCAAGCCCTTCAATTACTTAATACATGAGTGACCTTTTTTATATTGTAACGTTTTTAGTTCGTTACATGTCTTTTTTATATATAATATATGATGTCTGGCCTATCATGACCGGATTCCCTCTCGTTCAGGCCGGATAGTTTATTTTTACGTTCTCTAGTCCACAACCCTGTTATCGCTCTGTGGAGGCGCTGTCAACATCGCTTCTGTCAACTCTCTGTGCTGTCGACTGACTTTTGCTTTTAGCGTTCTGTAGCCTAACCTAACTATCCCGGCTTTTAGAAATGGTGATTATTTAAATCTTGCTGTATAATCTGAATCAGCTGCTATTTCAAAGCAACAGGTAAAGATGAAATATTATCCTTTTAGATTCGATATTATTACTGCATATTTTTAGGGTAGAGTTTTGGATGTCCCACTTAACTTGTATTTGTATTTTGCTGGCACGTTGGCGTCCTTTTTCTTTTGTCCTCCAGAATGTTACATGGAAGAAAGGACAGTTTCTTTGTTTATTATTGAGCCCTCGGAAGTAATTCGAGGTAGGTTTATTTTGTTTATATGACCTTGTTTGGTTTTAAACAAGAGTTTCATATTTTTAGGGTCCAAGGTACGGACTATTTATAAGGTACGGGCATTATCCAAGGTCCTAGTAGTATCCAAGGTACGGGTAGTGTTCCCCTGTACCGTTGTCTTATGGACGGACTGTGTCCAAGGTTATGGTCCAGGTTACGGACATTATCCAAGGTCCTAGTAGTGTTCCAAGGTACGGGTAGTGTCCCCATATTGCCACAGTATGGATACAGCGTAAGCCCCATGCTGCTTAGCTCCCATTTCTAAGCCTAGTCAGTAGCTACAACTGTATTGATTCATGGTGTCCTCATTCTGGCCCCTTTTGTTGTTTTGGCCACGCTGTTACTGTTTGAAGCAAGATTACATAAAGAACAGCTAAGAGGAGATTTAAGTTCTAGTTTTACATTTAACATCTAAAACATTTTCAGTCTTAAACAATAATATACATCTTAAGTAATATCGTACAGACTATGTTTAGTGGTTAGATTGTTAAGAACATTCATGTCGATTTAATATTTAAAATATGATTTAGATCTTAGGTTTCATTACATTACGTCTTGTAATGGTATTATTTTCATAGATATTTAGTACAACTCTTAACACCACTTTCGTTGACATATAACCACTATAATAATTATTAAAATTGTACAATGCTATTTACCCTCACAGTCCGTCTTGAATAAATAGAGTCATTAGTTTTAAGTAATATACAACTGTGTTTTCTTTCTCTGTACATGCCTGGCGCCCAATATCTATTTCTTTGTTTATTGTTATTACTTAATTTTCTTTCCAGTGAAATACCTTATCCACGACTGCTCTCCGATGAAAAGCTGCCGTTCGCAGTGGTAATGTTTATAAAAAACGCTACAATATTACTGGTTCCTGTAACCCTTGATTCATGTGTAGTATATTTATTTGCATTAAAAGACATGCAAAACATACAAGCAACATTGTTTGTCTGTTTTTGCTTTGAAAATAATGTTTCACATGGGTTTCCTTCTATAATCAAATTCGACGAAATATGGAACGCGCCGGAACTGAGCTAAAGCAAACTCAGTGCCATGGCAAATATTTGCCTTAACAATCGACCGTATCTCGTTTTAAAATTCCCTGTCGCATGTCGATCGAGAGCTGATGCTTGTCGTATGTTTTAACAAGTCACAAGCAGCAAAGGCATTTTGTACTTTAAGAGCTAGACGGGTAATTAGCTGTATACGTAATGGCGTCTCTTAGTATTCCATAATCTTGAGATTTTAAGTTTAGTCATCGAACTAAAAAGTAAATTAACTGTGAATATTTTTTTGTTTGATATATTTCACATACAAAAAAAATGTTGTACTCTATGTTATAGGGCTTCTTTCTACTATTTCCTGTCTCACAATGTACCGTTTTTGTCCAGGAAGGGTTCATAGTTTCATAGATGTCGATTTTCGAAAGAAATCAGAGCATGTATATTATTTCGTATATTTTTCATTTTATTGATTTTATGGAAAGCACTGTTCATTAAAATGTTGTATCCTATGTTATAGGGCTTGTTTCTCTCTACAATTTCCTGTCTCACAATGTACCGTTTGTGTCCAGGAAGGGTTCATATTTTCATAGATGTCGATTTTCGAAAGAAATCAGAACATGTTTATTATTTCGTATATTTTTCATTTTATTGATTTTATGGAAAGCACTGTTCATTAAAATGTTGTATCCTATGTCATAGGGCTTGTTTCTTTCTACAATTTCCTGTCTCACAATGTACAGTTTGTGTCCAGGAAGGGTTCATATTTTCATAGATGTCGATTTTCGAATGAAATCAGTACATTTATTTTATTTCGTATATTTTTCATTTTATTGATTTTATGGAAAGCACTGTTCATTAAAATGTTGTATCTTATGTTATAGGGCTTGTTTCTCTCTACAATTTCCTGTCTCACAATGTACCGTTTGTGTCCAGGAAGGGTTCATATTTTCATAGATGTCGATTTTCGAAAGAAATCGGTACATCTATTTTATTTCGTATATTTTTCATTTTATTGATTTTATGGAAAGCACTGTTCATTAAAATGTTGTATCCTATGTTATAGGGCTTGTTTCTCTCTACAATTTCCTGTCTCACAATGTACCGTTCGTGTCCAGGAAGGGTTCATAGTTTCATAGATGTCGATTTTCGAAAGAAATCAGAACATGTATATTATTTCGTATATTTTTCATTTTATTCATATGAAGTTTTTTTCTTAGAATAGGTCCAAGAATCGCTTCCTTAAATATTAGCATGTCATTAAGGAACACCCTGTATGTAAGTAAGTAAGACTGACAGGTAAAAGGTCATGTGTAGATGGGACATTAGTAAGAAAATGATATCTCCCTTCCATATTCTTTTTTGTTAACATAATAATAATTATTTGTAAAGACAAAAAGGCATAATTTTCAATCGTAAGGTCGTAATCGGACGCCATACATCGCAACACAATGTACGTTCATAAACATGTTTTTTATAGTCTGTTTATACAGGGTATATAGCAAGCACGTCCACTCCCGGCAACGAACACGTAATCAGTTGACGGGTTGTAAAATTTTATTGTCAATTAACACTGGCGATAATTAAACGAAAATAGGCTGTCGACAACAGACAAAACAAGCCAACTGCGACCGGGAAGGCGTAGTAGAGATGGAACCATCTGTTAATTCGAGAACTCTACACACTACACACTACACACTTTCTGGTGTTTGTAGAAAAAATAAGCGACACCTGCAAATGTGTTTTTAAAAAGGGTAAGATCCTTATACGGGCTTTTAAACCTGCAAGCGATGAGTGAAATAGAAATATACAGGGGTTTCCAAAAAGGTATTCCAAGTTTTACTAGTAAAGCTTCATTCTGAACCTCGCAATTAGTGGTTTCAATTATATTTTATACTTTTTAGTTTACGATCATTCACAATGTTTAAAAAACACTATTAAAATTAATAGGATATCCTAGCAACAGAGCTTGCATTAGACAGTTGTATCCATAGAGAAAGCCTAATATTTAGCTTATAAAACAATCAACTTTTGATTTCTAACCACAATTTCTCTTCACAAATGATAATTAAAGACCAAATTAACATTTCTCGCAAATTATGAAATATAATTAGTGGAAAAGTAAAAAAGTTAACTTTTAACTTTTCCACCAAAGTTAACTAATTGAAAATTACTACTGTAATCGCAAAACATTTTCCGATCCACGTCATCAATCCTATCGAAATTGACACTAAATCCTATAAAGCTGACTAAAATGAAATTTTGACAAAAATGTTTAAATTTGTTGAATAATTTAAGATACCGAGTAACTCTTCATTTGACTTTATAGCAAATGATTGTAACAGATATTTTATTTAGATTAAAGCTGCAAAAATTAGTTTAAATCGAATTTTATTATCGCTATGTTGGTCAGATCGCGCCGTTTTCAGCAAAGTTGTCGTTTATTATTTGACAATTATCCTCTGTCAGTCATTATTTTGTATAATATCGTGTTGTTGTTGAATCTTTGTGAGTAATTCTCGTTTTTTGCCTATTTTCATAGTCTTTTTTTTAAAATTGTACTTTTAAAGATCGCGCACACTATACCTACACGGACCAGCACAAACCTGCATCCTGCATGACATCGCACACTTTACCGCCACAGACCAGCAACATAAGCGAGAGTTTCGAAAAAAGTACAGTTGTCAAGGCTCAACTACTAGAGCGTGCAACATAGAAGTATTGAATATGAGTAGTTCAGATGAAGAAATTATTATTTTAGCCATGTTGTGTGAAGAAGAGGAGGAAGAGAAGGAAGCTAAGAAAAAAAGAAGATTTTGGGTTCACCCTATAAATCAAAAGAGAAAGCAATATGGCGAATTTCATCATTTGTTTCCTGAATTAAAAAGATTCGAAGAAAAGTTTTTCCAATATTTTCGAATGTCACAAATCAAATTTGATTATTTTTTTTGCTATCGACTCCCCATATTGCATCTTTTCTTTCTTGGTCTCTATATATAAAATGCTTGGCTCGTATCGCACAGCTCTGGATACTTTTGTACCAGTAAAATAAGCTTTTCTTCATTCATATTTAAAACGATTTAAAGGTTCGAACAAAAATAAACGAAATATAACCTACATCATGCGACTTGAGCCAGCTAGCGTACTCGAAATACTGACAAACCCTTCAATATTTGCATGTTTGTGAAGGTGTGCTGGTTCGCCGGTGCGCACATTAGGTCAGACCAGCACGACCAGGCATAAATATTGCCGGTCATATTTGTCCCTGACCGACACGACCTGTTTTGACGGTCGTGGCTTGTGGCGGTACGTGCTGGTACTGGTCCAGTGTGCTCTACTCTATTAAATAACACGGTCACCTTCACCGGTAGATTTTACTGGTCTGGTCCGTGCCGGTCCGTGCAGGTATAGTGTGCGCGATCTTTTAAACACAAGCAGTTCTTTTAAGAACTAAATTTTCGAGTTTTTGTATTGAATTGTGTGTTGAAAATATGCCGAAGCATTTAAACAGTCGAAGCAAAGAGCTAGTAGCTTCCCTGATAAACTATTTTGTACGAGAACGTGACAATAAATGTCCTTTATTACCCTTGACTGCAGTCAGAGAAGTAAGTTTGACTGATAAGCACATTACACCACTTTCAAAGTTATTTCTACGTTAGTTTTTATTAAATTCTGTGATTATTGTGTGCATTAATAGCACCCTCTTACTTGTTATTACCACTTATAGCGTTGTAGATGTACATCAATAATAAATAAATAACCCTTAATAACGCTTAGAATCCCATACAGCACATCAAATCACATTTACGATGTGTTTACATTATTAGATGTAGACACAGGGTGACACAATTCCCCCTATGTAAATATGCTACGTTTACACATTGTAGTTCAACACGTATGCACAAAGGTTAAACGTCAGCCTCACAATGTAGCCACAGTATAGCATTTACGTATACACAAAGTAAGGGATACATAGTGTGCCGTAGGATACACAGTGCCCTTGTATTACGTTTAAACTCTGTTTACACATTGCAGTTATGACTACCGCGTGTATACGTATGTATTTTGCTTAGTATATACATATTGTGCTAGATAAAACAACTTCTTATGAACGAATTTAGGAAATAATACAAGTTTTGATGCCTAACTTTTCGTTCTTTTTAAGAAATATTTATTCAATGATACCAATTATATCTTTTAGAACGAAAAATTAGGAAGGCAAAACTTTGTATTTTCCAAAAATATCTCGATCGTAAGTTCAAGAGAAGTAGCCTTAAAATTGTTCCATTTTTGTTTTGTATTAAATGTACCATTTTCTGCCATAAAATGGACTATGTGGTTAAAGATAAAATTCTTCTATATTTCTTTATATCATGGAACGCAAAAGCGCAAATAACACAGTAATAATAATTATTTACACTGCAGAAACCAAGTAAAGAAAACACTGTAAAAGAACAGAATTTGTATCAAAATGTATTAAAAATATAAGTAGGTACCTAGTTTAACAACATACTAAAATGGTAAACACTGGTATATCGCCACGATTTCGTGGACCTCGTTTAATCATTTTTTTCTCCTCTTTTCCTCTCCAAGCAGTTGGCTTTGTTAGCATACTCATTCATCGAGCACTCTGTTGGACTTTGTTGTATTTTATTTCCAGATTTAACAATCTCAATCTCTTAAATTTTATATGACACTGATTATTGAATATTAAACATATCTGTATATTGATCCAACAATAACTTACCGAATATCAGTGTAAGAAGTTCTTTGAAGTGTTTAAATCTTTCTTTCTCTGGTTCATTTAGATTTTTATTATTTCCAAATTAAAAAAAAATTATATTGCACAGCTATCCTCTTTATCATTATACGAGAATATTTGGAGATTTCATTCATTGGATTCAATATATGGTAAATTGGGTATCGAGTAAGGGAAGAGTCGCTGCTATAATATTAATAATGCTCTTAGGAAGGTGTAACGAGGTAATTAAAAACTTGTGCTTACCTTAAAATCTCTTTTAAACTACACACAAACAGAACATTTATATAGAGCTTCCGAATGATAAAACAATAATGGCCGCTAACACATACCACTGCTAGAAATTAGAAAGGAGAGAGGACACATAAGATACACTTGGTCGGTGTATCTACGCTGAGGCTATCCGCGCGTGCGCACACCTTCATTTCATGCTAGAATGTAGACACAACAGTACACTATTACAAAGTGTCTATATAGATATTTATACTATGTGTATACGTCACATTTTTACAAGATGTGTACTATAGGCACAACTATGATACGAAGTATCACACATACATATGATTTATACATTGTATGTCTCATATATCGACGTCAGATTTCATCATTTTAATAATTATTTGTTACGTTACAAAAAACTCTTTAGAATCTTGAGTGCATACGGTATACAACTAGTAAACACTGTATCGCACAATTCTATCAATATAAACCTGCGTGTATCTCATATGTATATGTTAGAACTAGATGAACACTTAGGTTCACTTTAACATATTTTGTTTCTCATGTGTTTCCCTTGTAGAAACGTAATTTTATTTGGACGTGCTGTATGGGATAATCTTCATAATGGATTAGTTTTTGCCAATATGTAATAAGTAAAATAAGCTATAAAAGAAATAAATCAATTAATTACTAAAATACTACTTATTATTAAATTAATAATAAAACGTAAAAATCTTTAAAGATGATATAATAAACATATTGTTTGTCACTTTTAAATTAAGATTCATCTCATAAATCCATCACAACCTGGCAGCGCTACTCCTAAACCAGAAACTTTAAGGAAAACCCTCGTATTTAAGAGCATGACCGCTTAAAAGGCTTCTCGGAATGTCTCGACGACGCCGTATGTTAAGTTATTGGGTAAATACAGCAAGCAGGGAACGAGGCAGAAGCGTGTCCAGCATCACTCTTTCTAGCCAAAACATCGATCTTCGTGCCAGCGTTAGCGTTTTACATTTCAAGTCGCATTTTTCACTCTGTACGTACCATTTTTGCTTAAATAGAAATATTTTACAAGTCACTGTCGCGAAAACAGTTGCGAGACCTTATGAAATAAAGCCCCATACTCACACTTCGCTCCTTCCTCGCGTTACTTCCTCGCGTCCCTTCGTTCAAAAATCATATATTTACTATGGGAAAATGTAGATTTTATGCGACTGTGTGTTCCTTCCTCCTTCGTCAAAACGCTACTTCGTCCGTTTACTTCCTCGAAACGGTCCTTCCACCTACTGTCGGTTTTTGGAGGAAGTAGCAAAGGAATTATCACGAACACAAAA
>NW_022145938.1:4435-13230 GCF_002938485.1 Sitophilus oryzae | reverse complement strand
TGGTAGATCTGGTCAAAATAAACATATTTTCTCTTTACCATTTTTAAAATAAATTGAAAATAACCGAGTTATTTAACTTTGAAAATTTAAAAAAATAATCGCAACATTTTGAGAACCGCCGGCAGATATCGCCAACTACATCTAATTACCCGGATCAAGCCCGGATTTCAGTTAATTTGACGCACTGTGTTGCCATAGGGACAAGAAAGTATATGTTTAAAAGTAAGTCATAAAATCACAACACCTGAGGAGTTTGCAGAGATGCATTACATTTTTAAGATAGTGATATTATGACATAAAATAAAACTTACCCAACATTACAAAAAATACTTATGACAGATCGATGTAACTGTGATAGTTCTCTTTTTCGATACACACTTAACTAAAATACACTTCACTGTGCTGCTTTACTTGTACATGCTATTATAAATAACTGATAAAATAACAGTCCCCATTTTTAACACATTATTTTCATATAGGCTTCATCACAATTTGAACCACTGATTTAGAAAACACCTTGAAAAGCACACATTACTTGTCTCTTACCGCCACTTTACGAACTACTTTCAATCTAAGAAAAGTCATGTTTCACTCAACAATTTTAAATAGGTATTTTGTTTTTTCGCTATTTTTTCGATGTATTTCGACAATTCCATCGACCACCCAACCGTCGGCCAAGAGAGCCGCGCATCACTGATCACTGGTAACTGCTCCTGAGTTTTTGTCGCGCCGCCGTGTGGAGCTTGCGTCATGCAAGGTTGCCGTAGTTTCAAGAATTTCAAATTCAATACACTCGAAGCAATCAAATTCTTATTAAATTTTAAAAATAAAACCGAAAAACATGAAAGAAAACAAACAAAACACAAATGAATTGATTATTGATAAAGTCACAAAAAAGAAATTTCTAAAATGTTATTATCGTAATTCAGAATTTAATATTTCGAAAACAGCCCGACGAATAATCAATTCACTTTTGTTTTGTTTGATTCCTTTCATGTTTCTCTGTTTTATTTTTAAAATTTAATACGAATTTGATTGCTTCGAATGTCTTGAATTAGAAATTGTTGTAACTACGGCAACGTTGCTTAACATCGTCGTCTGACGCAAGCCCGCCACGACGGCGCGGCACGGCGCCTCAAAGGACTAGTCCGACCAGTACCAGTTTTTAATTCTCAAATTCTTAGTACTAGACAATAATTCTCAACATTTATTCATTCACAAAGGTATTCAAAGTAAAGTGCGCTTTTCAAGGTGTTTTGTAAATAAGTGGTTCAAATAAAACAGAGAAACATGAAAGAAAACAAACAAAACAAAAATGAATCGATTATTCGTAGGGCTGTTTGCGATTTATTGAATTCTAAATTACGATAAACATTTTAGGAATTTTTTTTTGTGACCTGATTGTGAATAATATGATGAATCATTTTATTAAATTTATTCCAAAATAAAGTTATTTTGCAGCATAACAAAGATTTTCGTAAACGTCATAAACGTAATGTTTTAGTTAATTTTCGGTGGTTTTTGTTAAGTTTCATTGAAAGGGTAAGTACTAAAAATATTAATGTGTTTTTTTTCTATAATTATTAACAATAAGCACTGATAAAAGATTAAATTTAATATTCCTAATTTTTTGAATAGAAATATATTATGTCTATAAATTTATAAATGTAGGACTATGTCGAATGTGGATAACATAGGAGGTTGCAACACTGCAAGGTTTAGATACACCGTAGAGAAATCTCAGGTGAATAAACAAGTGGCACTAAAAAGTTTTTTCAAATTTCCCGGAAAATGTCAAGAAAAATTTTAAATTTTCAACATTTTTTTTTCGCAAAAAAACCTCATAGGCGTGTTTCTGGGGTTGAACTATACTACCAGTTAAAATATTTGCACTCATTTCTGGGACACCCTGTATTAAGGGTGTTAGAAAGCCCCTTTTTGAGGAATCAATACAAACATTTTTTAACCTTTGTATCGAACTACAAAGGATATCACTAGCCTCTTAAAAATAGGCGTAATAAATATATGCATAGTTTTACCCTTGTTTATATATTAATAGTTAGTCAATGAGCCTGTATAAGTCGATGCTGCCAACTGGTGGCAGAAATTAAAACGTATGGCACTATTGAATTTGGCAAAGTTAGTAAGGGACTAGGAATTCTTCGAATTTAATTCTCGGTAAAGAATAAAAATATCTTATCTGATTCGAACCGAATTTATACCTCAAAGCGTTATTTACATTTTTTATTTTTGGACATGGATTTATATTTATTTTGATTTTCATAGCCACTTGTTGGATACTAAAGTATTATATTAGGTATATAAATATTTTATTTTTAGATGGATAATTAAAGAATATAATATGAAACTATACCTACCTACGTCTGTAACTTTGTAAAAAGTGTGGCGGATTTAACATAATGTTTTTTTTAAATGTAACATCCTATTTTATTTTAGATTCTGCGTAAAATTCTATTACTTTTTTTACGTATATTTCTTGTATAATGGTGTAACCTAAAACTAGTTTTATAATATTTCAATTTGTTGATGAAGAAAAAATATTAGATATTTATATGTAGATATTTAAGGTAGAGCTACAGGGTGTTCAATATATATTTTTGAAATTCGACTACGTATTTAAAATAGAAAAATATCTGCAGATTCTTTCAATGACGCAGCCTATACTGAGTGTTTTTTCAAAAGCGGTTCACCTCTATAACTTTTTTATTTTTTCAGATAAAAAAATTAAATTCGGGGTTTACCAAATTCGGAATGTTAGTAGGTATATAACATAAATCGAGATTGATTCGTATTCCGTTAGTTTCGGTCACTTCCTGTTTCACCGGAAATGTATACGAGTACAACATTTGATTTTTAAATGGTACCCTCAGTATTTTTTATACTTTATTTGATAGAAAATGACATTCTGAATAGAATGACATATATCATATGTCAACTTTTGACATTTTCAATTAAAAAAAATAGCATTTTAAAATTCAATCTAGTGTCATGGCTGTGTTAAAACCATTAATTTTTAATCAAGGAGCTTCGGAAAAATTGATTTGATCGTCTAATATTTTTTGTGTCTTTTCCTTTTTGGTACCTGGTAAATAGGTAATTTGGTACCACACACTTCGTATATCGAGTCAAACTGTCGTTACCTTTACGACCGGTTACATGTTGTTTTTTATCATGGCACTCTAGATTGTAATTTAAAATACAATTTTTTAAGTAAATATGTCAAAAGTTGACATTAAATTATTCTATTCACAATGCCATATTCTGTCAAATAAAGTAAAAAAATACCGACGGTACCATTTAAAAACCAAGTTGTAGTCATTTCCGGTGAAACAAGAAATAACCGAAACTAATTGAATACGTCAATCAAGCCACTTTTGAAAAACACCCGGTATATTATATTTTTTCTGATAGATTTTACATAATTCTTCAATTTCTATTAATAATGTCATATAACTATATAAATTACTTTAATGCTTAATAATAAATAATTTTTGTTTTGTCATGGCAAAACTTGTTATACCTAGTGTAAATGAAGTAAAAGAAGGATAAAAATTGAAAAATTCAGAACAGATTGCAAGCTGTATAGAGTATAGATGTACTTAATATACTTTCTTAACAAATGTTGAAAGGTTTTGTAAAATCACTAGAAAAAATAATAATATATAGGATCAGCCAAAAAAAACTGTTTGAACACAGTGTAGCATCTAACTCCAAGTATTTTTACATATATCTTTTTCTTCACCTCTCTAAAACACTCCTACCAAATTTGTGTAGCCCAACTTCGGAAACAACTGACAATTATGTAACATAGGATTAATTTTTTTTGCAAATACTAACGTTATTTATAAAAAAAAGTTATAGAATTTTAGGCAGAATCGAAAATAAAATAAAGGTTATAAATAAGAGTTTTGCATTAAAAAACATGTTACATTATATCCGCCACATTTTTTGAAAGCACCCATTATACTCAAAAATAATATTTGAACTGTGTCTCTTAAGATTCTCTATACCCTTTTTTGTGAATTCCCAAAACAAACGAGATAATTAACTTTATTTATTTCCTGATATCTCATTTTATAATATTTCGAAAGAATCAATCAGGTATCTTATTTTTATAATTATTAGAAATAAATCGGATTTAAAGGATAAGGAATATGTAAGTGTATACCATACGATAAAAAAAAACGGCGTCAGAGGTGGCTTGGAAATGAATATCGATGTCATATATTTCTACGTAAACAAATAGACGCCGTTTTTTTTTCGCTCATACCGTATAAGAAAACAAATTTAATAAAACAAACGCATTTATTAATAATGTATATAGATTTACATGGTATGAAAAATTCGCATTATAATCTCTGAAGGTCCTACCATGGTCCCACCAATGGTTGGTTAAAGTGGCGAGTACGACCACTTAGCAGTCACACCTATAATAATTTAATAAAATATGAATATAATAAACAAACTTATTTCTTTTAGATTTTTTAAAAGCGAGTTATATGTGTTAAGTGGTTTTTGATTATTTTAGACTAAATTTTTTAGACATATGATTATTTTAGACCAAATTGTCTGCCCACTCAAACGTCTTTCAAAATTATAATGTAGGAAATTCTTAATATGTTTTAATTGGGAATACTTTTAGAAAGTTTCATTTTCACCAAACAAAACTACGTATGTATAATAAATTGCAGTATAATGAACTATAATGCATGATATATACTGGTGGCGTCAAAACTAGATGTTGGGTTTTTCTCGATTATTTCAAAGAGAACTCCACATTTTATGACATAAACGTAGTTTTTTCCAACTTTGTTTTGAAAAATAATTTTTAAATCCAAATAATCGATATTTATACAGTAATGTCCTCTTTTGGAATACATAATTATTTTCAGCTGCAGCGATAAAATAAATAATATTTACTGATACGCTAAGTAAAAAAATAATTAGGAAATTATTTTAGACATCTAATTCTTAATTTTTGTCGCTGATAAATATGTAGATACATCACTTTTAACGACAAACCTACTAATAAAAATTGCGAAAAACAAATCATGTTTATTCTCAAAGAGACAATTATTGAGAACAATCCAATAACTATTAATCTGGGATATAGATCTTAACAAAACAAAAGTTGGATAAAAGATTTGTTGATTTATGATATAAAATACAGTGTTCCATTTGAAATAGCAAAGAAAAATATAATATATAGTTTTGACTCATCCTGTATATAATACAAAAAAAATAATATAAAGAAAATTTAATCATATAAATAATTTAGGAATTTAGCATATTTTTATATAATTATATGAAGAGAACATTACCTTAAATTAGTTCCAGTAAAAAACTTCCATATTACTTATTTTTAACTTAGAAAGGGCTTTAAATATATATTTTATTATATAAACAAAAAAATTTAATCCAAAAATGGTCAAAATGAACTCTATACGATTACGACATTATAGTATTTTCTGGAATGACAATTTTTTGACAAATTCACCAAGAAAAAATAAAAAATATAGCTTTTCTTTTGACAAACTATACAACTCTAAAGTAAATATGTATTTAAATCTACGAATCATCCTGTATATCTATAAAAATACCTCCCTGTCAAATTTACGCTACTTTTGCATGCAAGCATACCTATTTTACAAAAATATGATTTGAGTGAAAATATAAAATAGGAAATCTGATATGAAGCTTTATCTAAACACAGGGTTGAGTGTAGATAAACAATATTTTACGTTATTAATTAAGAAAAATTATAAAATACACAATATATCTGACAGTTCCAAAAAAGCAAAGTAAGAAATGAAACATAATTTATAGCATAAAATCAGTATTTTTTAAATTTTTAAGTCAACTGGCCATTATCGTTTAATCTATCTATCAATCTATCAAATTTAATGTTTATTATTAAACTTATCTCAACTCTCTATGAGGTAAAACTCTAAGATAAAAACTCTAAAAACCAAGAGTGATTTAAAACAAATTTATATGAATTTAGAAATAAATATGAACAGTATTTACTCACCTGTAATACAGATGCTTTTTGTTTAATTAAATATATTTCAAAATATTATCCAGCAGGTACAAAATACACATTACACATCACGTAAACACAACACATAAAACTCATAAAATAATAGTTTGTAATCCAAATATTCAAAAATACTGTTTCGTTTCTTCGTGGGGGACGAAAAAATTGATTTTTTTAATTATTTAGATATGCATTAAGGTATATTTCAACTCAACAGCTTATAAATAATTATTTTTTAAGACATAACCTAAACGAAACGAAATCAGAAGTCGAGAAAGATAAACAAAACTGCCGAATTTAGAAACGAATATGACTTTTTTTCCTTTTTTCTTGTCACAGTTGAAACAAACAAGGAAAGCTATTTTCGTAAAACATGCGTGAAACGTGCTAATAAGTAGCCCAATAGATGTGACCTCGCGCCCTTCCATTTTTGAACGATGGGCGGGTTTAACGGATTCCCCTCAAAGAAAATCGTAGGGGAATACAAAAATGCAGAACGGGCAAGGCGCCATCTACAAGACAGGATTTTACTAAGCCCTCATTGTATATCTATTTATACATAATCAAGGGTTTTACCAAATCAGCTTGTGTCAAGTTAATTTTTAGTAAAGAAGCCTTCGGGTAAAACCCGTTTTATATCATATTTAAAGAACTTGAATAAGTTTGTAACTAGTTCACACTTGATAACGGTCAGTGATACTTCTGACCGAAACGTTATGTAAGCAAAATAAATAGAGACCATGGAAGTCCGAAATTATTTTAGTTTCGTACTGAATCATTGTCTACCACATTCAAAGTAAAGTTTGTTACTAATTTCCATTTTAAGATGGAAGATTACCGGATATATCATGAATTATTAAAAAGGTTATATATCCACAATAGACCTATTTATATCCTTATAATAACATTAACATTAAACATTTTTAATGAAATAAATTTACACTTGGTATCAAGTGTGTTAAACATCTTAATGATTTCCTTATATTTGGTTCGTCTTCTGAAATTTGGGCGAATAATAATAATAAATATACAGTTGAGTTACTATTATCATTAAGAATTAAGTTTATTTTTGAAAAATGTGTTTTACAACCGTCAAAATATACCGACAAATATAAAAAGCATAGATTGAGATGTTTCTATATATAATAATAATAATAATAGCTCCCGTATATAGAGTTTAACGCCTTGGGAGTAGGAAGGTACAGCTTGCCATGCTAGAGCCGTTCTGTACACAAGGAAGGTAATGTGGCACTACGCTTCAACCGTCTATTATTACCTCAGGATTGTGAATCCCAAGTACTCATTTAAGGCTGAGTCGACCTAGGTATCCAAACTATTTTTAATTTAATAAAAATAGTCGGCTGATGAAATACCGGGTGTAGGAATCGAACCCACAACCTTGAGGTTGGTAGACGAGAGCCTGTACCTCTACGCCACCAGGCACCTTATTGAGAGGTTTCTAAAAAATAAAAATAAAAAAATGCACTATTAGAGAATAGGCATATTTTATAGGTAACTTGTCTCTTCTTGCCCCGGTGTTAAGTTTGGATGGTTACATACAAAAACACTAGGGAGAGAGATATTTTGTGAACTTAAAATTAACAATCAATTTGAAAATCCAAATATTGATTTGTTTGCATCCAATCTTAACCGGAAGTGTCATAAATTTGTATCTTGGCATCCTAACCCTAATTCTGTAGCTGTCGAAACTTTCACAATAAATTGGCAGAATTTATATTTTTATGCATTCTCACTTTTTAGCTTAATTTTAAGAAAATTATACTAGATCAGGCACGGAGCATAATTGTTGGTCCGTGGTGGTTGTGACAACCATGGTTTCCTTTATATTTCTTATACATAAAATAGGAAACCATATTTTGTTTAAACCACAGCCTAATTTACTTCTTGTTCTTTCATTGGGAAGCAACACCCGATATCAGGCCATCTTTTCCTGGTAGCCGCGGTATCATGTAGCAAGGTTTCTGAATAAAGAACATACCAGAAAAAGCTATTTCCATTACTTCTATTTCAGAAAATACCTTAACGCAGTATATTACTGCGTTTAATTGTTGGTGGAATTTTTGTATGAAAAATAATTTTTCTCTTTGGGGTTGTAAAAAAAAAACGGGTTGGTCTGAAACACCCTCGGTGTTCCAGGGATATTATAATAGGCTAGTTGTAAGTGATTCAAGCCAATTCTCTATTGTATTATAAACAGTTGATTTAGTAAATAATTGTTCTATCTTACCGTTGTAAGATCAGATTGTAGTGATTTTTCGTAATTCACTAATTAAAAGTAATTAACAAGTAAACTGCTGTTTATTTGTTACTTTAATATAATCTTCGCAAAGTCTTTAAACATCTACTTGGTAATTATAATTAATATTGAGGACTGGAAGTCGTGCTAAAATTATATTATCAAACGAACTTACTTGTGATGTTCGATCATAATTTTAGTAGACTTCCAGTCCGAAGATATTAATTACCCGCCACACCCTATATATATTTTCCCCCAGATTGCGAAGATTACTAGTACCCTTGGAATAATGAAGATACTGAGAGTTGGCAGGGTAGGGTTGAGGATGCACAGGGCCGGACTTCTTTAAAATATAGTGGCATTAGTGAGTATCCAGAGGACTACTACTTGGTAATTATAATTAATATCTTCGGACTGGAAGTCTACTAAAATTATGATCGAACATCACAGGTAAGTTCGTTTGATCATATAATTATGCAG
>NW_022145938.1:0-3606 GCF_002938485.1 Sitophilus oryzae | reverse complement strand
CGAAGAGTTTTGAAAACAGCCTGAGCCAGCGATATAGCTTGTATCGTGTTAGATCAGATTTATTTCAGTCAAAGCCAGCGACAACGATAGATTGGAAAAGGCCCCATACAAAAGTTGCCAGACCTTGGGGCAGCAGCGCTTGCCCGAATAAAGCAGCCCGCCTTCAAATGCGGCGCAGCATTGCCAGTCAGCAGTCAACAAAACACAGTGTGATTGTGCGCTTCCGATGGCATGCGGCCCTGAAGCGAAGTCAGAGTACTTTTGCAGGTCACCAGCATTGTAACTTTCGCACGATGGGCGCAGTAGTTTTGCTGAAATACTGTGAACATTGCAAAATAGAGCCAACTCACTGCTGTGCGCTGAAACATTTTGATCACTCACGTTCTTTATAACAGGTTTATTATCGTAAGGTTGCGACAACGGCAGGCTTTCAGAAAAATGGTGAGTAAGCGACAGTCGTGGTCAATATGGTTGTGAAGACGCATTTAGAAAACAGCTCAACATAGCCTCTTTCAGCTGCTATCAAGAATATTTGTTTTGTCATTGCCCAATATTAGCGTCTTGTAATTGCAGGCGTTTGCGCTTTTATATTAGCTCGTGACCAAACCGTTGTAATGGTGATATAAAGCAAGACTCTCCATTAACATTACAACTAAGATAAATATCAGCATGGCGATAGTATGGCCCAGTTTGAGGGGTAGCCGTCTGTTGGCTTGATCTCGAGGCTGCCGTCGTACCGCTTACGTCAGCAGCAGAATGTGGTTGGTCAATCACCCTTCTTTGAACATTTCGTGCGATATTTTTAAAAATTTCAAATATGTAAAAACAGTAACAATTATGTCCGTGTTTTTCCCGAAGTGTCAATGTTTAAATAAATATTGTATTTGGCGCGTCGGTCAGGCCTTCTCGCCGAATTGTTGTTGCGAACGTCATGTTTGTATCAGATTAATGGTTCATATTTTATGAAACACCCTCAAATATTAGAATATTTTTTATTTAAAACCGGTGAGTTTTTCGGAAAACTCATAAACATACGTATTTTGTTGTTTTGCCATATTTTAAGATTTTTTAAAAATTTATACAGGGTGTTTCATAAAATATGGCTATTGAGTAATCACGATTCTACTTAAACTGCTTGACGTTGAACTGCTTGACGAAGCTGATTTTTGGCAAACGGATTGACTGTGAGGTGTAGAGGTTAGATAAGGAGGGGTTTCTCGAATTTCAAATTCCAAGCGGATGAAAACGACCCTCATAGATTACAATATTTGGTATTTAAAAAACGGTGAGCCTTTCGGGAAAACACTTGGACACGCATAATTGATTTTGTTTTTATACATATTTTGAAATTTTTTAAAAAATCATACAGGGTGTTCCAAAAAGAGGGGTAATTGATTAACCACGATTCTGCTTAAACTGCTTGACGTAAAAAGCTTATTTTTGACAAACGGATTTTTCGAAAGTCAAATTCCAACAAGATGAAACTACCCCTCAAATATTATACCAAGTTATATAATAATATCGCCATATTGTTTTTCCTCATGCTGACATAAATGTGAGAAAATTTTATCTTAGTTTGTATGTTAATGGAAATTCTTGCTTTGCTTTATCATCACCATTACAAATGATTAATTCGACGCGAACGAAGTCGCGGGTACACACTAGTAACCTATAAAAGGCGGACCGCCAGAACAGTTAGTCACTGTTGCCCTGCAGTTTTACGATTTTAAGTTTTGAAAATATATTTGTTTACTATATTGTATTTAATAATATTAGACAATGATTAAAACTAAATATTCTTGTGTAACCTTAGAGGAATATGTGTTGGAATAACTGTTTTCTAAATGCATCTTTTTTATTTATCTATTATGTGTATTACATTAAACTCTATTATAAACTAATGGATTTTTATTCATACTCCGCGTTTACTTATTTTTCTGAAGCCACCACAACGTTTGGCCTCGATTGCTTCGCGAAATAGTACGATTAATATAAACCCGTGTTATAAAAATTTTGTGGAAATTGATCAAAATGTTTTCCGAAATAGACCAAAACGCGCCGGTCTATTTCGATCTGTTCCGGAGTTTGCAACCGAGGTTCTCCACAACGTAAGAAAAACATTGAGTTTACATCTGAAAGTATTTCCAGAAATGTTTTACGAAATGTTTCACGAAATATTTTCAGCAAAATGCCGTTTAACCATCGTTAACTTTTTCAAAAGTTACGAAAATCTTAATTATTTTATACAAAATTACTCTATTTGATACCTTCAAATTTTTGTATGCAAAATGTGACATCGAATTTGCACACAATCACACTTTTACAATGACACAATTACATATTTGCTGGTATTTTAATTGTAGCTTTCTCTGTGCCGTATTATAAATTTTACTTATTTGAAGGTAGATTTTTGCAAATAACTTTTAAATGACTATTCGAGATGAAATGAAAAAGTCTTATACCCTTTAAAAAAGTCTAATACAACTTTTGCTTAATATTATCTGTGGAGATAACGTTTGACCTTTTCAAAATTTACATGGGATTTCCCTTTGGGATTTCCTATGTCCGGTGTTCCGATGCACACGGTATATATTTTTGGCATTTTGAAAAATAAATCTGATTTGTCTAGCTTTGATACAAGTATATCGGCAGCAGTTGGCTAGAACTCAATTTTGTTTTTCCAAAATATATTTTTTTGAAAAACATATTTATAAATAGATTTCCCACCTTTAAATAGAATACATAAAGAACATAATAAACTTGTAGTGAATTCGAAATAATATGGTGTTAAGCATTTGAAGTTAAGGGCCATGTAATTCTTTATAATCTTAATCCAGCTTAAAGTAAGTTGCTACGAGTATGTTCATTTAACTCAGCGTAATATAATCCTGAAGGTCCTGATTATATTGTAGTTGCTGCAAACGATATAAGCAAAGATACTGTGAAAACAATACTGCAAATACACTGGAAATAGTAGAAAAATAGATATATTTGGAACAACTAATACACAGCTCGGCATATCTATTACCAGAAATCAACAGAAGAATTAAGTTAGAATGGAGTAATCATATTCAAATCTAGAATATCACTTTATCTAAAGAACAAAACATTCGACAAACAATGTGTACTACCAGTGATGACTTATGCATGCGAAACCTGGACACTTAAAACGGACATCATAAGGAAACTGCAGCTCAATGGAACGAAATATGCTGTGAATAATAGAGTGGATACGACAAAAGACCCAGGTAATAGATGTGATCCATAGAATGAAAACCCTCAAGTGGCAATGGGCAGGACACCTGGCAAGAAGGACGGGCAACAGATGGACCACAAAAATTACAGCAGGGCAGCATATTAGGAAATTAGCAGGGATAACTTGGACACGAATAGCCAACAATAGACAACAATTGGCCCAACTACAAAGAGTATCTAAATATGTGAGAGAGGCTGCATAATTATATGATCAAACGAACTTACCTGTGATGTTCGATCATAATTTTAGTAGACTTCCAGTCCGAAGATATTAATTATAATTACCAAGTAGTAGTCCTCTGGATACTCACTAATGCCACTATATTTTAAAGAAGTCCGGCCCTGTGCATC
>NW_022145937.1:385041-402815 GCF_002938485.1 Sitophilus oryzae | reverse complement strand
AGACTAAGATCCGTAAAGTTTTATGTCTGGTCGGTACTCCTTTATGGTATGGAAGGTTGGACATTGAAAGCAGCTACCATCAACAAATGGGAAGCTTTCGAGATGTGGCTATATCGCAAATCCTGAAGATACCTTGGACGGCTAGGTTGATAAATGAAGAGGTCCTCAGACGGGTTGACAGAGACCGTAAATTGTTTGAATTGATTAAGAAGAAACCGCATACTTGAGGCACATAATGCGAAACCACAAATATCAATTCTTACATCTGTTGATCGAAGGCAAACTGGAAGGCCGGAGGGGTATCGGAAGGAAGAAAATGTCTTGGCTGAAGAATATTAGACAGTGGACAGGACTACACGATGTACAGTCGTTAATATACAGTGCCCGGAACAGAGAAGCAATAGAAAATGTTATCGCAAACATCCATTAATGGATCTGCACTACAAGAAGAAGAAAATGAAGACCAAAAGCAATTGCATGCTTCAAATATTATAATTGCTCTAAATAATTACTCTCATCTTCAAAAGCCAATATCTCAAAAAAAGTAAAGCTATAAAATTGAATCGAAATCAGATTATCGAATTCCTAACTTTGTTAAACCATTCCAGAGTGTGTTTGAAACTTTAGCCCAAATATCAATATTTTCTTTTTCCTCTCTATAAACAGATGATGGCTTTAAATTTTGATTTGCAACGAAGCTAAAAAGTCAAGTTTTATAGATACATAATGCTCAAAGAATCATAAAATGTGTATTTTAATATATTTAAATTGTGTCTCATGACTTGGTCAAAATATTGTTCGAAAAAGGCCAATATCGAGTATTCTGGAAATTAAAAGAGAGAGTTTTCTACACTCATGACTTGAGCACAAAAAAGAAACTCGCAGTGTACTGAGCTATAATAATCCCCACCATATTAAGTGGAAGCGAAACGTGGGTGCTGTACCACCGGCACATGAACGCATTAAACAAGTTGCAACAGAGATACCTTCTAATATCGTAGTATCCAAAAAATTAAAAAAAAAACATTTAAAAATTAAAAAATTATTAGGCATTAAAAAAGGTTCCAATTTAATTTGGCCCACAGTATGCTAATTTTGGACGTACTTACGTCAACTCTAGAAATTGAACATCCGACAAAGTGCCGCTTCGTACAAATATTTTTTGCAATATAAGTTACAACAGAGATACCTTAGACAACTCTTATAAGAATAAAATGGTTCCACCATGTCCCAAACGTATCGGTCCTTGAAAAGCTAGCTGCGAGATGATTGAAGTCATGATTACAAAATTCCATTTAAGATATTAAGGGCTAGTTACGTATGCAGAATGCAAGAAAACCGCCTACCAAAATCTCTGCTTTACTGTGAGCGATTATAGACGGTAAGAGGAAACCGGGTGGACAACTCAAAAGGTATAAAGATATTTTTCACGAAAACTTAAAGGGGATAAACGTGCAGAATGAGTGGAAAGAAGTAGCGCACAATAGAACGCAATGGAGAAGAATTGTGAACTCAGTTAACAGCGACAACCAAAAATTAAAGAGGCAACAAAGCAATGAGACTTTTGAATGTCCGGGGTGCAGAAAAGAGATAATATCACGTATCGGAATTTTCAGTCATAGAAATATGTTGAAATAGAAAATACGATAGATAAATTTAAATTGCTTTATTAAAAAAATCATGACTAATACATAAATCAAATCTTTTTAATTTTCTCGGATCAACTGGGACATTAAAAAATCATGTTAAAATAGAGAGACGTTAGTAGACGTTATTCAATTAAATCTTTCAGTTTTATGGGTGCCGAGAGTTTTAAACTTACCGGAATTACTTCAGACTCTTTTAAGTGGAAACCATTTTGCGAATTAATAAAATAAATATTTAATTAGAAACAGAAGCTTCCGATCAGTAGCGTAGCTAACAGATTTATTTTGAAAAATAGTCAAAGAATATTTAAAAAAATAACAAAAATTTTAAAAATCTTTGAAGCAAATAAAAGCCGTGCAGATGAATTCCAGAATATTAATAGCATTAATAATGTAAAAATAATTAAACAAGTCTCAAATTACACACAATTAGGTGCATATGAGATCGCCAAAATTAATAAATGTTAAGATAGTATGAACAAAGACAATGATCCAATTCCTTCAAGTTCTCTGTTCCTATTGCTCTAGTTTCGGTACTTAATTGTTACGCTCGGTTGGTTTTGATTAGCTTAGCTAGTTTTTGTCGCGCCTACTCGGTGCAACTGAACGCTTAATTTGTAGATATTAGTTCAGTTTTAATCATTCGCTGATGATTAAACAGTTATAAAGGGTGTCCAAATATTCCGAGGACATAGAACTACTACCTATTTTTGGAATCAAAGTAAGTTTATTGGACACAATTTGCCTACCTCTATATAAAAGTGCTTCGTTTGCCCGCTAGAGGGCAACAAACGATTTTATTTTCGTAAAATTGTCCCTCTAGTATTTACTGCATTTTTTGTCCCTTGTAAAAAAAGCTACCAGGCATACTTCCTGAGGAAAAAAAATATTTTTACAAAGCTTGCTTCCAAAAAATGTTTTTTGTCACATCAAGTTATGGAGGCGCATAAAATCTATTATGCTGATGATTATGAATTTTATAATGTAACAAAAATTTTATTTGACGATAAGCTTCATTAAAAGCTTAAAAATAGTAATGTTTAAATTAATTAACATTCGGGTTTATCTTTTATTGATGCCTTCTAACGGACAAACGAAACACTTTTGTGTAAAGGTAAATGATGTTCAATTAATTTATTTTGATCCAAAAAAATACGTAGTTGTCCACGAAATATTGGAACACCTTGTATATTTTTTAGGTCTGCTTTGGAAAACTAAATTCTTTAAAAATTGTTTTCACAAAAACTATGCGACGTTTTTTTACACGACACAAAACATGTAGTAAATACTGGAGGGATCATTTTACGAAAAGAAATTCTGATGTTGGAGTTGGAAAATATTTATACTGAAATTTATATAGGGGTGGGGGTAGTTTTTATCCTTCCCGTGTTTCTTGATTTTTTTGAAAGTAAGATATTAAAGCACTTCGCAAAACAAAGACACCCAAAGTCTCATTCAAATCGAAATAACGGGTTTTAAAATATCTGAAAAAATGTTTTTATTTTTTTAAAGCTTGATGCCTTCTACCGGGCAAACGTAATATACAGGGTGATCCGAACTGTAACTCTGGAAACTTCGGTAGCATATTCTGCAGATAAATATAATTAAAAAAGTTCGCATAAATGTATGTCCTAAAATGCTCAGTTTCGGAGATACAGGGTGTGGAAGTTTCATTTTTATTTCGATTATTTCCAAACAATTCCTGAAGTATTGTCAATATTTGGATGAAAATTGGTATCTGGTAGTTTTTTGACATGAGAAATTTGACTTTGATGTCAAAATCACTCGTACTAGTAGAGGGCGCCACCTACATATTTTTTAACTGGTTTGAAGAGTAATAACTTTTCGTCCGTACTTGTATAAAACTACTGAGTAAAAAAATATACATTTACGACGTTTTTTACGTGAAAAAGGTCTCTTGGTAAAAATCGCTACGAGTAACGGTTTTCGACATAATATTTGGAATCGAAATTATAAATACCGGTCATCACTGAGATAAATTAACATGTTGACTAAATAGTTATTAGACTGAAATCATAAATTTGAAATGATTTTGTGCCAAAAGTTCAACAGAAACTGTTTTATCATAATTTTTTGCAGAAAAATTTATGATTAATTTAAAAAATTAAAATTTTCTAAATTTATTATTTCAGTGAAACTACCTACTCAACGTGTTTATTTTTTCGTCAATAATGACATGTATTGTCTATTTCCATTCTAAATATTTTAAGAACGGTTGCTCGTAACGATTTTACAAAGAAATATTTTTACGTGAAAAGTCCCAGAGATGTACATTTTTGGCTCTGTATTATACAGGTACGGACAAAAGTTATTACGCTTCAAAACAGTTAAAACACATGTAGGTGGCGCTCCTACTAGTAGGAGGTATTGACATCTAAATCAAATTTCTCATGTCAAAAACTCCCAGACACCAATTTTCATCCAAATATTGAAGTTACTTTCAGAAATTATTTAGAAAAATTGAAATAAAATGAAACTTCTGCACGCTGTATCTCTGAAAGTAAGCACTTTAAGACAAACATTTATACGAACTTTTTACTTATATTTTACTGCAGAATTTCAGGAATACAGTTCGGACCACCCTGTATAATAGGTATATAAAAACAACAAAGCACTTTTGTATAAAAGTAAATTTTTGTCCAATGAACTTATTTTGATTCCCAAAAAACGTCCACGAAATATTAAGGTCACCCTGTACATTAAAATGGTTAGCAAAATGTGCGTTCAGTGCAAATCGAATAGTGTTTTGGTGTATTGTGGTGAATTAGTGTTTTATTTCGCCAATATAAACCTTGAAAATACGCCACTGCTTCCAATAAAAATAAAATAATTGAAATTCCATTCCTTTCCATTTTACAGCACCCTCAGTTCAGTATCGGAAACTGAAGTAGTTTGCGAAAGAATTAAAGTATACTGTTTCAAAACAAAAGAGAAACGGAAGAAACCGTATCAGGAATTAAAACCTGACTAAACAATTTTTATTTCCAGTTTAGAAGTTTTAAGCCAAGCGCCATTATTTTTTAATGGCTTTTCTATTGTTATGTCTTTTTACGACAACCAAGTAGTTTACATGCTCTTTTAACGGTTTAGATAAATGTATTTTATTTAATGATACTCTAGCATAAAACACCTCTGGATTCTAATGATAATGTGTTTGGAGCACTCTACCGAGCACTATTCTGGGTAGAATTACCGTTAGAGGTATACAGGATGGTGCATCTCATTATCCTCGGTTAATTTATCCGAAAACGGAAAGATGTAGAAACAAAATATTTTATGGGTATATGTGGGAAGGCAATGTGCATAATTTAAAATTATTTTGAAATGTACAGGTTATGTCAGAACTAAGATCCACACCAAAGTTATATTTTTTCGTATGGAACGCCCGGTATTTTATTTCATATTTGGATCCGTCGACATAAAATAAAGCATTTATTATAAAGGTCAAATATGTTTACAGGCTTTGGTTTTTGAGATATTTAGAGATATTTAAATTTGCATGCTATAGTAAAAAATATTGTCAACACCCTGTACATTGACTTTCAAATTAATTCTTGTGCTGACTTTTAAGCCAAAGAAATAAACTTTACTGAAAAATTTGATTGCTTCGTTTAATGTATACAGGGGTATCAAAAATTGCTGGTATATTTTAGATATTTATTTTACATAAAAACTTTATTATTTCAAATACAACACTCTGTATTTTTTTAAATAAATAAATAAATAAATAAATAAATAAATAAATAAATAAATAAATAAATAAATAAATAAATAAATAAATAAATAAATAAATAAATAAATAAATAAATAAATAAATAAATAAATAAATAAATAAATAAATAAATACATAAATGTCTTTATTGTCAAAAAATTTTTCAATTTGTAGACAAAGGTAAACTAACAAAGTAAAAAAAAAACAAGGTACACAAACAAACAAACAAAAGATAATACAAAACATTATACAAATAATATTGTCAGTCTTATTTTAAAATAAACATCATAAATGTCAAAGAACAAAAAATAAAAATAATAATAAATCGAAGCAGATTCAATTCAATGCTCTTTCAAAGTCTCCTATACCAATCTAGCTTAGATTTTGAATAATGAGAAATTTATCAATAAAATGGCAACCAAGAGGGCTAATAATATGTCGTCATGGCATGTTTCTAGTGACAGTTAGTAGCTATTTTCAGAATCGAAATTAGTTTATGGACTTTATTTATATTTATTTCAGTTTACTTTTATTTAATTTACCTATAATAGTTTAATAATAATATTTATTAAATATGTAATTATTATTCTATCAAGTAAAACGAAGAAGTAGTTCTTTGATTTATTTTACGATGACTTGTAGATATATGTATTTTCTATAAAAAAAACAACTACGGCAAATTCATTTTCTTCACTTCTAACGATAGGTTTCTGCCTAATAGTTTTTTTATAAACCACACTACCAGCTCTGCGAAATATAGGACATGTAGTTTTTAAAAGGAACGCTTATCAGGAAGATTCCTATTTGGATATCTGTGAGCATTGGTATAAACCCTTGAGGCCAAGACGCAATTTTTGTTACGAAATAAAATTACTAGTTGGTAACATTCTTTCCTCTAGCAGAACTGCTTTATTTTTCTTGATAAAATAGATAATCGACCGAGGCGAATGAGGTGCGCCACCCTGTATAAAGAAGACGAAGATTTATGTTACCATAATATACAATTTCCTAACAAAAACAAGACCGGAGTCATTGAAACAAGAGAAAGAATATATCTACCAGGTACCTTGTGAATGCAGTGAGTCGCATATTGGAGAGACTAAACATCCTCTAAATATACGACTTAGGGAGCAAAAAAATATGTATAAAGGGATGAAATAATGAAGTCATTTATTGCGCACCATGTTTGATCAAAATAGCATAATATAAAGTGATCAGAAGCTCGCGTTGTCCACAGGAAACCTCGCTGAAAAAAGCGTAAATTTAAAGCCGTTTTTATTACAAACAATAACAACATTTTTAGCAATCCTAGTAATTGATCAATCTTTTATCGTAGCGTTCATTATGTAACATAGCAATTGATATGTTCCGATTAAAGAGGTTGAAGTGTAAATAAATCTGACAATTATCTTCTTACTGAATTTAACTCATACCAAAATTAATATTATTTACTACTTACCATCATGGGTTGACTAGTAAACTTATTCGAATCAGTCGATAGATCCGCTATGAGGTTGAACAAATTTAGAGGTAACCAACTAATGCAGAATATGATTGCTATGGACCCCAACAGAATATTCGTCCTTTGTAATCTTCTTCCTCGAAGCTGTCTTCTGTTTCTTTGAAAGTTTTCATCTGTGCTTACTAGAACTCCTTGGAATCTTCGTTTTAATTTGTGGGATATACTCCAGTACGAACACTGTAACAAAACGGATCAAATATGAGTTATCTATATGTAAATGGTGCAGATACTAGTCAATAGTGCCAGAAATAATATTATATTAAAACATGTTACAAAATATGAAGATATGTTAAAAAAATATCAAGCTGGTTAAAAATAGACTCTCCAAATAATTTGTAATAATGTATCTGTTACGGCTAAAATGGATACTTGGCTAGTTTTAAAACTAGCCATCTATTTTGCAAACTAACTAAAAGCGCTTTTATTTTGAAAGAATCCGCCTATTCTTGCAAAATAAACAACCACAGCTAGTTGATATTTTAACTGGTTAGTATGCAAACTATTTACAAAATCTGGTTAGGATGGGGATTTTACCTCAGTTTACTAAAATAACTGCTAGTTTACATACTTACCAGATAGTTTACAAAATTTATTTTAATTGTTTTTGTTTGTTAATGTACGGTGTTAGGATGGATAGGTAAATATGAAAAAATAATTAATTTAATTTTCATTTAAAAAAAATATTTATTGAAAATAAATTTTAACATATTTTAAACACAAACTGTACAGTACATAACCACAGATTATACAGATTATAAACTTTGTTTTTTCTTTATTGATTTTCGTGGTTCCAATTTTCGGAATCGGGTATTAGTTAGGTTACTAGTTTGCGCACATAGCACGCCCACTTATGGCCTCTAAAATTGTGCACAGCCGGCACAGTTATTAGAAAGATATCGGTAAACCGAATAACGTCATGCAGTATTTACGCGTACCTTATCATGGTTACGATATGCGGGAGTCAATTTTTAACGCAACACCCGCTCATAACGTTACCGGCTGACGTAATTTGCGGATCAATTACACCAAGCGCTATTTCTAAATAACGTCTAAAAATTGCTTAAATGGGCATGTGTGGGTATTTGACAACCGGGGCCGGCCGGCGAGATCTTATATTTTAGGTTATGTTTGAATTGTTTTGAATTATTACTTTAGTTTTATTAGGTAATTTGATATTTAAGTAGCTGGGATTAGTTTTAATTAAATAAATATGGCCCAAAATATGGATTCCACCTCTTCCAATAATGAACCTATAAAGAGGCTTAGGTTTACAGTAGATGACGACTTAGCCCTTCTGAGAGAATGTTGTTGCTTGTTGCCCTAAACCCACTGGCAGACGTTGAATAATAAAGTACTGGAAATAAGCACTTTAGCCCTTTAGTTTTAAAATACCTAGTAAGCAAAACAATTTCAAAGTTTTAAATTCAAAGTTAGGTTAAGTTTAAATAGTGGACGCGGCGCGAACAGAATTCTTTCCGATCCGATAACTATAAATGAAGAGAGTTAATACCACCTCACGTAAAGAAAATAACACCTGGCCTTATTAACGTCCAACTATTCGGTTTAGCGATATCTCTCTATTACGCTGATTATTGTTATTTTACGCGAGTTTATTTTTGCGCACAGGAAATTTTACTCGTTTGCACATCGTCATAAAAAATAATTTTCGTACCACGAATTAGGGACAAGATTTTTATCTGTATACTTACAGGATACCTAATCTGTGACATAACGAAATAAACTCACCGACAAAAAAAACCGGCTACTAAAAACTAGTCCCAATTTCAAAGTTGAATTTTTCGCGAATCACTCATTAGATTTTGATGATTTTTTTTAAATGTAAATTAATCCCTTCTTAACGGATGCTACGTCAGAAATATTTATTCCGAATTTATTTTGAGCATATACAGGGCACAGCAATAAGACGAAGTTTTTTGCCCGAACTTTGTGACACCTTGTAGGGTGCAGAAGCTGTAGTAGCTATTGCTAAATCAAATCACATTGTAGCCTCATCTTTTGTGAGCATTTTGTTTTTCTAATCACGACATAACCTCTGTTTGTATTGGAGATACGCTGCTTTAAAATGAACGTCACGGAAAAATGCTTAGCAGGCAGAAAGTTTTATGTGGTAAATAATCAAGGCGACACGACATAGGCGAAAACGGATTTATGAGTATTTGCAATATGACAACAACGGTTGTCAAATTAAAAAATACCATTATCTGTGACAGATGTTGCTCGTATTGTGGCTTTAATTGAGGATGGCCGAAGTCGACATTATGTGTCCGATACCCTGGGCATACCTCGAACAACAGTCCAGGATGCCGGAATCGGTATATGGAAACGAGAAATTTCACCTGATGAGTGGGTTTCGGAAGAAAACGGAAGACAAATGCAATTGACGACCGCTTTATTGTCCTGAATACTTTACGAAATGGTAAAATTACAGCGTTTCAGAATCAACATCTACTAAAGCTGACTGTATTAACTGACCCTTAAAATATCTAAAAACTTGATATACAAGGTGAGTTTTCTATGATGTTTACTAGGGGTATCTCGGAAACTACTGGAGATAGAGAGTCGGTTAAATGGGGAAAGAATTGCAGTTTTGTGGGATCATAAATATGCGCTTTTCAGAGTTTTGAAAAATGGCTTACTAGATATTTCGAAAAAAACAAATTTCGGCCATTTTAAAAATTGTCCCTAATTCCATTATAAGCTATTTTAGACAAAAAGTTTTCAGATAAAAATTGTAGATAATCATATCCTTAATGAGATTGTGTCCTCCGTTTTTTTTCTAAATCCTGTCATTTTTAACATATGATATGCGCCATTTTTTAAGCTTTTCAGCGATATAAGCTATAATATGTTTTCTTCGAAAAATTATCGAATTATAGCCAATTCTTATCATTTTTAAATAATTTCACTTAGTTAGCCTTGGAAACAAGTTAATCGTCTTTGCTCTCATAAATGTGAAGTTGTCACATCCAAACTTTGTAAATTAAAATAAACAAAAATTGTAAATATGATTTTTTCAAATGAAGAAAAGCGTGTAAGATTATTGGTTCAACTTTTCTTGACCATACATTTTCGAGGATACGTTGACCGGTGAATGTTACGTTTCTTACCTTTAGTTCTTACCTTTTTTGACTAATTTCACTTAGATTGCATGGTATTCTTATTCTGTTATGATTTATAACTTATAAAAAATCGGAATATATTACTCAACGGTTCTTTAGAATTTACATTACACAAACTAAAACTTAAAAAAATAATATCACTGCATACACTTTTAGTTATTTTAGGAAATGTGCAAAAAATCCGCCACTGTTTTGAGTTGCATCTTTTTAAAACTGAATTACTACTTATTCTCAAGGAAGGACCGGTCGACTTAATTAAACTTCTCTCGTACCGCCACTTCGAGTGCCTCTCTTAATACATAAGTTCTTTTGTAAACCTTATTGTTAACCATACCGCATAAAAAAATCTAAAATGGATAGGTGAGGTGATCGAGCAGGCCCATGCAATTAGTCCACCTCTTCCTATCCCTGAGTTTGCATAATTATGATATAAATAATTTGTAACATTTCTTTCATTATGAGGGGGGGGTCATAATGAAAGTCATGTTGGAAACATTCTATTGATGCACGTATCTACACGCTTTTCTTCATTTGAAAAATTCATATTTACAATTTTTGTTTATTTTAATTTACAAAGTTTGGATGTGACAGCTTCACATTTCTGAGAGCAACGGCGATTGAACTTGTTTCCATGGCTAACTAAGTGAAATTGTTTAAAAATTATAAGAATTGGCTATAACTCAGTAATTTTTCGAAGAAAACATATTATAGTTTATATCGCTAAAAAGCTTAAAAAATGGCGCTTTTTATGAAGTCATGGTCAACTATGGTTTCCATTTAAAAAAAAACATATGTTTGTATCATATGTCAAAAATGACAGGCTTTAGAAAAAAGCGGAGGATACAATCTCATTAAGGATGTGATTATCTACAACTTTTATCTGAAAACTTTTTGTCTAAAATAGCTTATAGGAATTAGGGACAATTTTTAAAATAGCCGAAATTTATTTTTTTCGAAATATCTAGTAAGCCATGAACTTTTTTCAAAAATCTGAAAGGCGCATATTTATGACCCCACAAAACTGCAATGCTTTCCCCATTTAACCGACTCTGTATCTCCAGTAGTTTCCGAAATACCCATAGAGAACATCGTAGGAAACTCACCCTGTATAATCTAACTGACACACCACTGACAATGACAAATAATTTATTTCTGGAGGTATTGTGTGTAGGTGTTTTTCAGGTATGATTTAGTATTTAGTCGTTTTACACAAAGAAATAGTCATTAAACATAATAAAAATACTTCATAACAAATCTAGACAAATATACCTTTCATTTAAAAAAAGAATCATCAAGATTGGTGAAGTGGTTTCGGCGGGATGGATGTAACAAAAAAAAACCTTGAGCTTTTATATACATATGTATGGAGGATATGGATATTTGATGAGAAATTGGACATTGCTAATATACAATATTTTATAAAATCACACATATTACACTGTCAAATTCCTTGATAAAATAAAATCTTCGACAAAGAAATTTGATAGTGTAATACTGGTTTAAGAAATAAAATATTTTTATCCCTTTTTAAGACTAGGGCCACCAATTTTTTTTGCAAATAATATCCTATCAAATTCTTTAAACAGAAAAAAGAAACATATGGAAGAGAATTAATTGTATATTTATAGGTAATGTATATACTTACCGAAACTATCAGAATTGGTAAAAGTATACTGGAAAATCAGCGAAAATATCGAGTAGTATGCGCGACCGTGGTCCACTGGCCAATTTTCTATGCAAAAGTCCAGACTAAAAATGACGTTTCCCGTCATAGGCAGTTCGTGATGTGTTAGGTGTCGGATGAAGAATAGAGGTGAGGCCAGTAGCATAGCTATGAGCCATATTGCTGACAGTATAGATGCTGCGCCGAATATCTGAAGACTCTCGATTGTTGGATAGACTATTACCTGCAACAAAGAGATATTTATTAAAAAAATTGTGTGTACTATGTGTGTATATTAAGACGAACTCTCACGACTGGTCTACTTGGCATTTGCGTACTTGGCAAGTGTCCCCACCAGTCCCCACTTTGTAAACAACATCGGCAAGTGTGGCGCTACACGACGTCTCCATTTCAACAAGTACGCCAGCACAAACATTGTTTAAATCCTTGGCAAGTAAACAGTATAGTCGCATCGATGGATACCAGTCGTCCCGAAATTGTCGTTGCTAGTGATTCTTCTTTCTTTTTAAGTTCTTTTACTGTACACTGCAACACTATTTCTATGTTCTTTATGTTTGGCCATCCATGTGAAGGGCTCATTTTCGTCCATCCATAAATTCCAACACAACATCATTTGAAGACTACACGGGAAAAACCAGTTTTGTTCATTTTAATTGGAGCCGAGAAAAATGCAATTTAGTGTTTTTAAAGAAATATGTTATTTCCGGTTGAATAATTAGAAAAATATATATTACCTACTACCAATTCGGAATTATTAATATTGTGAATTATCTCCATATTCTACCTTATACCGAAATAAAAATGTCAAAATGCAAAACAAAACAGGGAAAAAAACAAAGATGTCCAATTAAAGATGGTATGAAACCTAAATCTAAACTATTATTTTTTTGTTGTAGGAAGAAAATTAATATTTAAGTAGGTTTATATTACAATAGATACATAAATTTATAACATATGCTTGCATGCTTGTTGCTTGTTGCCCATGCGTGCGGCAACATGCATGCTTGTTGCCCATGCGTAAGGATATCTCTGGTTTTTGCCATTTACGCGTGGACTACTCTGGTTTTTCCCTTGTACGGGAAAATACCAACCTGTAATATCTCTGGGACTAAGCGCATTATTGCTTTCTTTTTTCTCGAATGACGTGAAGATTTATCTATAAAGTTGAATCATTATCTTAATTTCTATGATAATGTGATATATCTATTATTCCCGTGTAGTCTTTATTTGTCCACTCCATTTATTGCTGTGCGAACGATTTAGGTCTGTCGCCAATATTGAAGTTATTAATGTAAATTTGATATTATATAATCTATTATTGTTTTAACGTTGTAAATGATCCGCAATTAACTGGAAAAACACTACGATCCAGAAATAAACCGGACATACGCTATAACAGTACAATTATTTAAGCAGTCGTTTTTTTTGCGCCTCGGCAAGTATAGTCAAGGCTGGCCAAGTACACTTGGCAAGTGTACGATTAACCGTTTGACTCGGGCTATGTTTACCGACAGAGGGTGGGGACGCCACGAGTGACCAAGGAAACCGTTCTCACGACATGGCAAGTATATTCCCATAACAAATTGCTGATGCGCGGGAAAAGTAGTATAAGTCGAAATTTGGGAAAAATGAGTTAAGTGTGCGACACCGTTTCTAAAAATGACTATTTTCGTTGGGTAAAGTAGTATAACTCCTTCTCAAAGATAAAAGGTAGATACAAAATGTTCGATTAGTATAAGTCAATAAACCTTTTTTATCGAGCGGGAAAAAAAGAATAAGTCTACTTATACTATTTTACACGGTTATCCTATCATAAATTGTTACGACTTATACTAATTTTCACATCCCTGTAAGTCGTCATAACGGAATTTTGCGTGACATGTTTTCAGGACATTTTTGATTGGTCAAATGGGTATATCACTACAGTTTTGATCAAAAAGAATAGATCAACATAAGGAATTATAGAAGATGACAGACGAGGGTCAGCAGCTCAAAAAAATAAAATTAGTGCTCCAGACATTGATTTGGTGAAAAACATATTCTCGATATTCCCGCATATGAGAGCCATTACTGCCGACAGCAATCAACATGGAAGTACTTACCTCCGCATTACACGCTTTCGCGCATGTTAATAATATATTAAATGGAATATCGGAAATAGGATTGTTACCCGGAAGATTTACGAGGGTGTTTTTAAAACTATGAATATCAAAATAAAAAGTCCTCAAAAAGACACCTGCCAGAGTTGCGATATATCAACAATGTTAATAAAGGCAACTAAAAATGAAGTGGACGTCTCAGAATATCAGGAAAAACTAAGAAAGCATCAAGAAGATGCTGAGACTGCTTACAATCAAAAAAAGATAGACAAAGATAAATTCAAAAACGACAAAAGTAAAGTTACCTTTACCTTCGATTTACAATAGTGTCTACCAACACCTTCTCTTGCTACCTCTGTTGCTTTCTATAAACGGCAATTATGGGCGTTTAACTTGACAATCCACAGATGTAATGACAACTCTTCTTTTAATATGATGTGGCATGAGGCCATATCAGGTCGAGGGGCTAATAATATTGCATCATGTCTCTTCAAACACTTAAGTGAATGCCTTTCTCCAGAAGTAAAACAGGTCACCTTATATTCAGATACGTGCTCCGGCCAAAATAAAAACTGGCATTTAGCTGTCATGTTCACTATATTACTTCAAAAAGTGAAGCACTTAAAAACTCTGGTTTACAAGTTCCTTGTATCTGGCCACACGCACATGGAATCAGATTGGGATCATTCAGTCATTGAAAAAAAGAAGTCTAAATACGAATCACCAATACATCATCCACCAGACTGGTACCAACTTGTGCGTTTATGTGGAAAGTCTAAACAATTTTCAGTCACTGCGATGAATAAGGAAGATTTTTTCGATTTTGGTAGTTTGCTGAACACCAATTTTCAGAAAAAAAAAACTGACGACCTGGGAGAGAAATTTATTTGGCAAAATATAAAATGACTTCGATATGAAAAAGATGTGGGTGTTGTCAACTACTAAGAAACTTTAGATCCTGAGGAGAGATTCAAGAGTATTCAACTAAAAAGAAGATCTGCAGAAGGCATCCGACAGGATAAAAAAATTGGCATGCCTGCAATCATCAAGTCTCCAAATCCATCAATATTTCCATTTTTTCATCAATATTAAATTCCTAGTCCCACCCTGATGAAAATGCATACGAAACCCGCCTAATTTGGTCGCGATCGGACGACGTCAACTTTTTCAGCCCCTATATCACATAGGAGCCTAGTATGTATTTGAATTTTATTGATATTATTCCAAGTTCTTTGCATGAAAATATCATACCAACATTCTTTAGCCAATCAGGGGATTGATTTTTGTTTCGTTAGAATGGCAACTAAATATACTAATAATACGGATTCGGAAAACGAATTTATGCCTTTAGCAATCCTCCAGTCTAGAAAGTTTTTATAGGCAGACATGTAATGATCCTTAGACTTTTGTGTTAGCAATCCAGGACTTGTTAATTTGGCCACCTCTGCTATCTCTGGTGGTGTACAGGGCTCATTATCACTCTCATAATTCATTTTTTGATTTTAAACGAGTTCTTGATGTACCACTTAATAATCACTACCTACTTAACATTTGACAATTTTAAACGTCAAAATTAATAAAAAGAAAAGAAAAGAAAAACGTCAAATCATCCACGCCGCTCATCGGGAAGTTGTGAGTGTCACATTGGCATAGCAACAAATGTAAAGTACCAAAGTGTGCATTAAAATTAATCACATCACTGTTATAATCAACCCATTACAAATATGGGCACCATATCCTTCAGCTAGGAATAAAATATGATTTATTATTAAGTGGTCGGCATGGACAAAAATAATTAAAAGCAATACTTGTATAATTCTAATAATTCCTAATATAATACAGAAAATATGTTACGCTCAAGAACAGTTAACCTAATATTCTCATTCAGCCGAAAGTGTCTGCTATGTGTATGCGAAAACTCCTCGCTTGTGACGTCATTGTAGTCATACAGTCTGTGTTCATTGTTGCGTATGCATAATATTTAATATTTAGTTTATTATTTTTTTTTTTTTTTTTTTTATAAAAATTACTGAAAAATTGTATTACATACCGGAAAGCATTTTTAAAATACGCCATTCCGCAGCAAACCAGCTTTTCAAGCATTCTTTTTAGAGTATTTCATATTGCTTACAAATAAATAATAAACAATATCGTAGGCACTTAATCACAATCCACAACACAAAAGGAACGTATTTATACACCGTTACATTCCTCTTCATACTAAGCCCGAATCGCCTGTTGTATCGTCACTCAACCAGTTACGACGACAAGTCGCCCAATCGACCGTGGACGACAAACTCTGCCGACCTAGCGTGATTGTCAGTGCAAATCAACTATACCTTCTTGTCCACTTCGCGATATTCTCGTCCATTCTCTCCTTCGAGTACCCACCATTTTGCATTTCCACCTTGCCTATGCCTTCTCATCTTCATTTCTCCACGGTCAGAAAGTCTTTCCACTATTCGCGTCAGTACCCCATTCGGTTGTATCTAAGTAGTTTAGTTTCGCCTGTATACTCAGTTTGTGCAGTGTAAGTCATTATTGGTCGTACCGTTGCGTTGTAAATTCTCGCTTTAGTTCCCACCTCAACGTTTTTATTTCGCCATATAGTGTCATTCAGGCATCCTGCTATCTGGTGCCTCGTTAGCTGTCTCGCACCTCCGCCATCATCAACCAATCCTGAGATTCTTGATGCCTAAGAATCAAAACTTCAATCTCTTGCTGATAATATTGCCCTTGACTTCCAGTTTGCATCTTAGTGGTACTTTTTATGTCGTTATGCATTTAGTTTTCTGTGTCGATATATTATCATATTAAGTGCAGTGCAGTTAAATCGAGGTTAATAAGCGCTGTAGATCTTTCTCATTTTCAGCTACCGATACGGCGTCGTCGGCATTGCACAGAATAGTAATTTCACGGTCGCACATACTGTATCCCTTCAGTAAACGTACACTTCCTATTATTTCGTCCATAACGATGTTGAAAAGAAGAGGGCCCAGTGAGTCGCCTTGTCGGATACCAATCGCGCCTCAAATACTCCTTCAAATTGTTTGTATGGTTTAGCAGTTGTGATATCACCTAGTAGCTCTTAAAAAACAACCTTTCTCCATAGAATCGACAAAATAATTACCTCAAAATTTCTCAGCTCTTATTTTTATAAATTTACCATAGGCAACCAATAATACACACAATATCATGACAAGGCCACGAATGCTTTGACAAGGGCTACATTGACGTCACAACTGTCAGCTGAAGAGCGGGAAGAGGCGAACGTACGTCATATGATACACTCTCACCCATTTATCGTTCCTTGGTTACGCTCGTCGAATGACTTAAAGTCAATTTTATAATATATGTTCGTACTCTATGCTTAGCTAAAAGTGCTAACTAAGCCTAGCGATTAACAAATGACATTTGTATGTCAATGAACGTCCGAAAAAATTAAATACTTTATGGTTACGTTAAAAAATTAAATTTTAATAATTTTTTTTTTTTTTTTTTATTTTAATATAAGTAATTTTTTGGGAAATTTATTCAGGAACGGGGGCGGGGGACTTTAAGTTTTATGCCAATTTTCAGTAAATCACGTCTTTGATTGTCATTCCCCAAATATATATTTGACTGTAAAAAATTCCGAATAAAGCATATCTTCTATAAGTATTAATAATATTTTTTTTTTTTTTTTTTTTTTTTTTGTTTATGTTTGTTATATATTTGAACACAGCGAGAGTTGAAACGTTCTGTAGACTTGATAAATAATATCCATTTAAGCAAAACCACTAAAGTATTTCTTAGCCACTCCAAATGGAACACCTATGAAAAAGAATTATATTGTATTTTCAAAATAATTCAGACCATGACTTAGAAAGCCTATTAGTGATTGTATTTGTATAGCTTAGACATAGAAAGTTGTCATTTTTTTATTGTTTTGATAATGCGGAGGCCCAGAC
>NW_022145937.1:263948-375812 GCF_002938485.1 Sitophilus oryzae | reverse complement strand
TATTACGTATTTGTCATTTCCATTTGTTTTCATTCGTCAATTTTGATAAAAAACACGCCACTGATAGAACCAAATGACAGAAAGATAGATGAAACTCAACTGTGTTGTCATATTTATGTACCTACTCATCTCTTTTGAACTCTCATAAAAGCGTAAAACCATGTATGATTCTAAAAATTGAGTTTTGGTGAATGGAGTGTTCTGCCTCCACCCATTTAGATGTCTTTGGTACTAACCCGTAAAAGGCATGGAAGAACAGGCCACCATGCATAGCTCTCGAAGGGAAACCGGTGGGTAATAGACAGCCTGAAGAACTGGAGAAAGAGCAAAAAGAAGGGAAAGACAGCTGGCAGTTAACCTCTAAGTTCCGATAGTTAATTTTACGTAGAATTCAGTAACAGAAACCGTTGAATATTATTCTAATATAGTCTGTCCAACGACAAGACCCTTGACAGCGATAGATGTGTCTGTCATTTTACCTCAAATTAGTTTATTTTATTTTTACAAAGAAATAAGTTGATACAATTGGAACGCATAGCAGGAAATTGATATATCTAAAATTTGACTGGACAAACTTCTCAAAAATATTGTGAAAAAAAAACTGCATAAAACTGAAAAATTTAATCGAGTTGTTTTATTTAACAAAAAACGGTAGATATGGTTAATACAAAACAAACAAGAACAAGACACCACATACCAAAAAATATAAAAAGAACTATTTCTTACTTTCAAGCTTCATGAAACTTCCCGCATATATGCTGATGAGATTTTATCAATATAACTTATAATATGTACAAATACAAATTTGTGTAATATTCCGCAGGAAATAAATAAAAACAAATGAAAATAAAAACGAACTATTTTATTAATAATAACACTGATCAAATTTTATACCTTAAAAAAAAAATAAAAAAAAAAAAAATCTTAATTTTTTTCAAAACCAGTACCTACCTTTTGACATTATTTTTTCTGCAGTAATAAAATCCATTATGTACCTCTCGTGTGATGTCCATATTTTACAGTTACCCCAGTTTTTAGTATGTGTTTAGTATGGTCCTTGTACCATATACGATGCACTTATCTACGACGAGATGGTACACGAACTTTATTGATGGTAACTTTTATTGGTGTATAAGACTTTTTGCCTGGGCAGCAAGTATTAACCATAAATTGTTTCAGTTTACAGTTAATTTGCACTCGATTTTTCCTCCAACCTTCTTGATCTTGACTTCAAAAGACACAAAACACACGTAATAACACGAATCAAAATGCATCATCTCCAAAACGCAGGGTATTTGACAAAATTGGACACAAAATTATAACCTCTAATTTGGCAAGACTTTAACAAACCCGAGGACAAACCTTCAAAATCTAAAGGCGAGTTCATACGCATCGGCATCCGTTTGTCGCTCATCGTTCCGTCAAACCCAAATAAAAAATTGAAATACGATATGTACGCAACAAACCAATAAAAACTGGTTAAAGAACAAGAGACGACGCATGACGGATTTATATTTAAACCCAAACATAGATGACTTAAAAATTATTAGAAAAAAAAACTTTTTTTTTTAGTAAAAATAAATAGATTGGTATGGGGACGTTATCTGCTTTTTTTCATCATGGTCTGTCGAAATCTTACCTGAGAAAAAAAACAGAGATATTTATTAATTTGTTCAAATATGGCTACGTAATGATATCCATATTTTCTATATTATAACTCATACCATAGTTCCTGTATTCGCATCTTCATTTCAATATTGTCAATTTGAGAATATATAACTATAAAACAGACCAAGAGTTGCTCTAGTAATGCAGATAGCTGTCATTTTATCTTAAGTTAAATTATATACGGAGTGTCATTGGTAATTTTTTACAAGCCAACTTGAAGTAGTTTTTACTATTACACGCGTGGTAAATCTCATAGCTAACGTAAATGTAAAACAATTTTCTATAAAAACATATAAAATATAATAAATATAATAAAATTATATAGTTATTTCTTTTTGCCTTGAACTGCTAATATAGAAATTAATTCCACGTTGTGTTCATCATAATGTGGATCAACCTGTTTTCACTACAATGGGGAAAATGCATGTATTTCACGCCGTACCGGTTACAGGTCATGTTGTGCGCATTAAAATAATATTGAAATCTGGCTTTGTCATAATTATTTAAGTATTTATTTTTTGTTAAAGTGCAGTTATTGAAACTATAAACACTCAAGGTACAAGGTTACTGTGATGTAACGCTGTCATTGGCGTAACTAAAGGAGTGACCGGGGGTACCCCCCCCCAGGTACTGCAGGGCACCCCCAGAGAAATACTGAATTATGACTCTTGACTATGCATTAATTTTTATTTGCTTGTGATCCAGTAAAAATGAAGTTTTCTAGTTTTGTTTAGTTAACATTATTTTGTTGTGTTCAAAAAATGTGTTAATTTTTATTTTTTTTAGAAAATTTGTAGGTATCTAACTAATCTACGGGAACAGGGTTTGATAACCAAGTCTATGAAATTTATTTATAGAGAAATTTATGTAAACGTTTTATTCAAAAAATGTGGTTTTTTAAATAATTTTTCATTTTTAAGAAAAACGAAGGCCTTAAACCCCCTCTGGGCTCAACTACAGGACCCCCCAGGCCCACCCCAGGATAAATTTCTAGTTACTCTATTAATGAACGCTGTTTCGGGTAGTAAAAAATAACTGAAAAATAAACCAAACTAGGCGTCGAGTTATGTCGTGACAGTTAATCAATGTTGTTAATCAAATTACCGAAAAAATGTTAACGTTGTTAAAGGAAAGCGTAATTAGAACGTTGTTGCGTGCAATAACATTCAATAACTCAACTTGCCCGGATATTCAACTCTCCCGAAACAACATTATATAGCTTCATAGTTTCTCACACTGATATGAACAAAAGCAAAAATGGATTCAAGCTGTTCGACGTAACAAGTGAGTAAACAAAGTGCTCGTTAAAAAAAATAATAGGCATGTACTATGAGAGGATAAAATATAATTTGCAATATTAACGGTATAATTTTTTTAATCAAATAGTGATTAAATGTTTTATGAACATCTTCTAAAATTATAATTATGTACCTACAAAAAAATTCGTTATATCCGAAATATCCTGACCCCACTAGCAAAACCGGTACGTAAAACTATGCTCGCTATCGTAGTTGAACTCATCTAAAAATTTTTTTAGCTGGAATAAATAATGTGTTTAAAAAATTGTTTCTGATTTTTTTATGATTTCTAGATTTCTTCTTGTATGTATGTAAAGTGAATATTTTTTTTTTTCCATATTAACACACCATAATTTTTGAATTTATGTTAAATAGGCGTATGCGTACTATTCTGTTGGAAATAAATTTATTATGTTAAAACAAAAAGGCCTATCTCTAGTAAACAACTAAAAATAAATTATCAATTAGAATTTACGCTCAATTTATTTTTAGAACGTTATCTCATTGTCTCCTTTTAAGTGTTAATACAAAAAAAAACTATTAAAAAATTAAAAACTTTACATTAGGCCGAATAAAGTAAGTGATTTTATTTAAATTGCTCTCTGCCTTTTCGTCATAAAGCTGATGATATGTAGTTGGATAAAAACTATTCCCATTTGATAAAGTGGACAAGCATGCATTCATCTAGTTTTGACTCACTTTATATATGCCCTGTAATATACAGTACCTTTGTATAAATCAAATGCGAGGACACTTTTATACATACGTTGAATTTAAAAGAAAATGTGAATTTACAATTTTGTGGTTTTAAATGTGTAGAAAAGTTAATGTTTAAAAAGGGCCATATTAAAAAAAATTGGTCTTATTTATGGCATATAAAATATTATTTTAAAATTTAGTGTAATATTCCCTGCATATTTTATAAAAACATGGAAGTGAAACTATATAAGAATTGAAAACGAGATATGAAGCTCATTTAGAATCCTGTATTTTAAATAACTTGAAAAAATATATACTAGGGCTTAACTGCTCACCTGAATTAGTTAAATCCTGGATAACGGCATTACAGTGTGTCATATCAACCATATTTTAGTAACAATTATCACAAAACAACATTGGTATATACGTGCTATGTACGTGGCTAAAACCTGTATTTATGAAAAGTAATGTATCACTTTAAAGGGAAACAAACCAGGGCCCGTATTCTGTAACTTTGAAAACGCTAAGCGCTTTTAGACGCTCAGCGTATATGACGTTAATTTTCGCTGAGCGCGTACTTAATTAATGATTTCGGTATTCTCGTCTGACGCGCTTAGCGTTTTTACTGATTGCGCTGAGCGCTTTGAAAACGGTTGCCTTAAAGGATCGTTTTGCTTGTCGAACTGTCAGTGAAAATCGAAAAAATTGTGATTTTGTGCGTTATCTTGCTCTTTAGTGAAAATTATTACTTCTTCCATAAATTCCTCAATAAGTAATTGATAATTTACAATTTGGCAGCTATAAATATTGTTCAAAACATCGAAAATGCTGAGAAGCGTCTTCAACACTTCCCTCGTATAATAAGAATAATGACATATCCATAGAAAAATAGCTGAATTCAAGCAAATACAGAATTCGGGTTACAGTCAAAGTTACAGAATTCGTAGTATTCTGTAACTTTGACATAAAAACGTTACGCTTTCAAAGCGGTGAGCGCAAGTATTCGATCAGCGAAACGCCAGGCAGTCGATTTTGGTATTCTCGTTGCCATGCGAATCGTGTTCTGGACACGCGTTGAGCACATACTGGCAACATCACAATTTCTAATGTAGGTAATAGTCAAAAGTTGATAACTGACGGACGTAAAAAACGTCAATGTTACGTGAATTTCATAACCTATTGTTGAGTTATGTCAAACTATTTTTCTATGGATACGTCATTATTCTTATTATACGAGGGAAGTGTTGAAGACGTTTCTCAGCATTTCCGATGTTTTGAACAATATTTATAGCTGCCAAGTCGTAAATTATCAATTACTTATTGAGGAATTTATAGAAGAAGTAGTAATTTTCACTAAAGAGCAAGATAACGCACAAAATCACAATTTTTTTGATTTTCACTGACAGTTCGACAAGCAACGATCCTTTAAGGCAACCGTTTTCAAAGCGCTCAGCGCAATCAGTAAAGACGCTAAGCGCATCAGACGAGAATACCGAAATCGTTTATTAAGTGCGCGCTCAGCGAAAATTAACGTCATATACGCTGAGCGTCTAAAAGTGCTTAGCGTTTTCAAAGTTACAGAATACGGGCCCAGGTGCGCGATATGCCGCGACCGCTAGACGTCGCTAGGAAATCGGACTTATAAATAGCTGAAATCAGTTACATGAAAACACGTTCCTGTTTTTCATTCTATTTTTTTAAACATAGACATGCAAAAGACTTCTTGCGGAAGTGTACCATTTGTATCTATTGATAAAATATAGCAAGATTTGAAAAGTATTTGGCAATTGGAATTCATAAATAGACGCGTTTTAGCTTACAGCGTATTTTGATTGCTTTGGTTAGGTTTGTTTTGGTTTGTTGGTTCCTTTTGTTTATTTTCGTTTTTATCGGTACAGTATTGATATCTAAATTACAGTATCTATTATAGGTTAAGTTTATACCTACACAATAAAAGTGTTTAGAATGTAAAGCAGGAACACGTTTTCATATAGGTAACTGGTTTCAGTTATTCTAAAGTCGAAAAAAAAAGAGAATGATGTATTTCCGCAGAGAAATTTTTATGATTTTGTATTTGGTGAGGTTTCTATACAGGGTGTCCCAGGCTGAGCGTGCTTTAGAAGTTTCTAGAGAACTACAATATCTAGATCGGAGATTTTTTTACACATCATTGTTTCACAACGAGATCGATCGATTAAAAATATTTTCAATATGGCAGCACTTCCGGAAATACCAGAAGTTGACAGCAACTTTCTTATTTTAAATAGATACCCCCATTTTTTATTACATACTTAAATTCTCTGTAAAATTTTATGAATTTTGATAAATACTCTATACCTAACATTAACCGTTTTTGAGAAAAAAAGTACTTAACATTTTTGGACGAAAAAAACTGCCTGTCAAAAATATGTGTATAGCCTAAACGTCAAATTTAGTTATTACCACAACCACTGTGCCATAAAGAGGGGACATGTGGCTATCTATTTCAAAAATGAATTGTTCGAATGTCATATAAAAATGACAGCAGCTGTCATGGAATTGAGCGATTAAAGAATTTTCATAAATCATTTTTTTCAAATGGAAATCCACCATTTTATTTCACTAATGAAATAAAAAGGCTGGATTCGTTACTTTTTGACTATGCATGTTCCCATACCTAAAATAAATTGTTTTTAAGATATTTAAGATTTAGTTTTAAAGCGTATATTTTTCTTGATTTTAATCAGTAGCCTATGACTTTAAATGTCAAGTGATATAAAACAATAGATCTGGCCATGTCATATTGTGACACTTTGTTCAAAAAGCAGTATGTTATCGATCATCATTTCCAAGCCAACTTTGTGCTGTTGATCATACGGTATATTATTAATAATAACGTATGATCGAAAAAATCCGCGCCAGCAATAGCAATGAAATGAAGATCGCTGTCAATTTATACGTCAAATGGTATAGGGAATGTCTTTGATGTTCATTTCCAAGCCAACTGGACGCCGTTTTTTTTCGATCATACGGTATCAACTATTAGATATCACGAAAGAACGAAAATACAAGATATATTTTTATAAATACACTTTTTAAACTTTTAAGAGGAAGGCGGTATTTGTCATATAGGAAATTCAAATAATTCGTTTTCTGACAAATGGAAATAAGTTGTCTGACTGTTTGACACTTAATGTCAAAGGAAGCTAGATAAAACCAAGAAAAATATACGTTTTCAAACTAAATATTTAAATAACTTAAAAACGATTTATTTTAGGTATAGGAACATGTACACTCAAAAAGTAACGAATTGGCAAATCTTTTTAGTACCTAGTGAAATAAAAAAGTGGGTTTCCATTTGAAAAAATGATTCGTAATAATAATTTTAAATATTTTTTTTTCTCAAAAACGGTTAATGTTAGGTATAGAGTGTTTAACATCAATATTCATAGAATTTTGCAAAGTATGTAATAGAAAATGGGGACACCCATTTAAAATAAGAAAGTTGCTGTCACTTCCGGTATTTAGGGAAGTGCCGCCATATTTAAAATATTTTTAATCGATAGATCTCGTTGTAAAACAAGGATATGCAAAAAATATCCGATCTAGATATTGCATCTCCGATCTAGATATTGCGGTTCTCTAAAAACTTCTAATGCACGCTCAGCCTGGGACACCCTGTATACTGGATGTTTTGTTGTTTTTTTTATAAGTGATTGCAAGCAAAATAAAAACACTAAATCACCACAATACATCAAAACACTTTTATTTTTACACTGGACGCGCGTTTCGCTAACCATGTTAGCATCATCAGCAGATTATTATAAACTAAATTACAATCTACAAGTTGAGCGTTTATATACTCGCTTAGTGGGCACCGAGTGGGCGTGGCAAGATCTAGCCAACCGAGTCAGAGCCCACCGAGCGTAACAGTTAAATTTCCGCCACTAGAGTAGTAGGAACAAAGAACTTGAAGGAATTGGACCGTTGTCTCTATTCATATTATCTTTACATTTATTTATTCTGATGCTTTCATATGCATCTAATTGCCTGTAATTTGAGACTTGTTTAATTAATTTTAAATTATTAAGATCTATACAGTGTTCTTTATCAACAATATGTTCTGCAACGCAAGATTTATTCGGTCTACAATATCTTACCTGAGTTAAATGTTCTTTAAATCTAGTTAATATTGATCTTCTAGTTTGCCCAACATATTTCTGATTACAATCTTTACAAGAAATTTCATAAATACCCGACCCGTGGAGGTGTTTTATCCTTTGGAATACCTAATAATTGTTGTAATTTATTATTAGCACTATACGCAAGTATATAATTGACATTCTTAAAAATTCCTTTTAGACCACGGGATAACTCTCTATCAAACGGTATTGAAAAATATTTTGACGTATCTTTCTCCACTTGAAAAGTCGAATTTTCAGAAATCATTAACCTATACCTACGTTTTCTAATTATTTTATCAACTAGTGAAGGAGAATATCCATTACACTCAGCTACATTCCTAATGTAATCTCTTTCTATTACATATCTTTCGCTGGAAAGTGGAAAACTAAGTAATCTATGAACTAAGAAATTTAAACTAGCCATTTTATGTTCAACACTATGATATGATTCATTAGGAATATATCTGCGTGTAGTGGTATTTTTCCTATAGACATCAAATTCCAGGCAATTATTAGTATTTCTAATAACTAATACATCTAGAAATCTGTCGTTGTTCTCAATTTCATGCGTAAATTTAATGGAAGGAAAACGATTATTTAACTTAGAAATAAAATTATCTATGGTGTCTGAATGTGTGTCAAAAACAGCAAAAATATCATCCACATACCTAAACCATCCTCTTGGAAAATACTCAAACTGATTCTTAGCCTCCACTTCAAACCTGCTCATGAATAAATTAGCCAAAAAGGGAGACAATGGATTACCCATTGCGGTACCTTCCCGCTGTTCAAAAAGTTGTTATTAAATTGAAAACAATTTTGTTTCATACATAACGATGTAAGCTCAATATATGCATCACAGTTTTGTTGTCGACGCCATTTGCGTTCAGTAATTCCTTCAAGTAGCCTAAAGTATGTGGAATTGGAACACTTGGGAACAACGAAGATACATCAAAGGAGACCAAAATTTCACCTTCATGCCATGTTATATATTTAATTTTGTTAATGAATTCAATATTATTTTTAACTGAGAAAGAGGGTTCATGAACAGCTAAATTTTCGAACTCCTTTGATAACCATTTTGCAAAATTATAAGTCGGAGAACCTACAGCCGAAACAATTGGGCGCATAGACTTATGCGGCTTATGAATTTTTGGTAACGCATACAATTTTGATAATGAGGGATTGGATACTTGCAATTTTCTCTTTAAAGAAAGGTCAATAAGGGTGTTACATTCTTTTAGAGTTTTTTTAACGTCTGCTACCATCTTAGACAAATGATTCTTTTTCAAATTTATGTAGGGACCATTATCGATTAAGTTGTTAACCTTATCGTAATAGTCTTTTTTATTTAATATAACAACCTTATTTCCCTTATCAGCTTTTAGGTAGAATTATTTGGAAGATGATTGCAAGTAAAAAAACTTCTGCCGTAATTTTTACTAAACTATAATAATAAAAGAACATTTTTGAAAAATCTATTATTCTTCCGCATTATAGACACATCACTTTGTTAACCATTTTCTCTGTTTTTGTAGTAGAATGAAGCTCCTTGAAAGCGCCATTACTTCTCGCCAGATGCGTTATGAGAGAGAAAATGTTAACGTGCAAAAGCGCCGGGAACGTTTTCCTTGGTAAAAGCATTTTCTCTGGCGTTTTTACCGCGCAGAGGAAATTCCGGGATTATTACGACTCTTCGGGGAGATGGAACTTTTTGTTGGAAATAGCGATACGCGCGGCAAGCCGCTCATCACCGGCTTTTATTTTGTGTTAATGTTTGAAGCATTTATACATTTTGCTCTTCTCGGTATTATCGCTAGTAATACTAATACTTTAAAGTTAAAATATCTGTTATTTTTAATTAAAAGGAAGTACTAGGCTGATATATTCCGTTTGGGTAAATTTCTGGGTGGCTTTATGGAAAATGTACAGGGTGAGTCAACGATAGAGTAAAGTCAATTATTTCATTTGATTAGAGGTTTACAAAAAAATGTTAAACATAAAAGTTACAGTAAAGGTTGTACGGAAGGAATGTGTGGCAGATATAACATATGTTTTTTAAATGCAACACCTTATTTTTTATCTTATTTTCAGAATCTGCGTAAAATTCTATAACTTTTTTATATATAATGTTACATATCTAAAATTAATCCTTTTTGTAATATTGGGGTCCAGACCAAGGCGACAAAAAATAATAGTACGAGAGGAAAAACAAGTAGTTTAGTTTATTATATTGCTCTCTAGAACAGCATGCGGCCCGTCCGGCTGCCGGTAAACGTTGCGTTCCCTACTGGGCATTGAAAGAAGATCCTATATTTTTAGTAGTCCATTAAATTCTAGTATTGAATATATGTTGAGCATGTCTCCATAGCGCAGTGCGTAGAGTTTCCGACCACGAACCGATGAGTTCGAATCCGGGTCGGGCCAAAGACTTTCTTATTTTATTTTCGTTTATATTCTGATAGTAAAGTATTAAATATTTGTTATTTTTTAAATTACCAGAATTATTTAATACTTTACTATCAGAATATAAACGAAAATAAAATAAAAAAAGTCTTTGCCCTGACCCGGATTCGAACTCTGAATCATCGGTTCGTGGTCGCAAACTCTACGCACTGCGCTATGGAGACATGTTCGATTTATATTCGATACTAGAATTTATAGGACTAAATTAATAAAAAATATAGGATCTTCTTCCTAGCCAGACGGGCCGCATGCTGTTCCAGAGAGCATAGCGAAGACGTCTAAAAACACGATAGAGATTAGACTATAAACACGATTTTGAGACAAAAACAAGACAAACTTGTCACAAAAAATGGAGACTTCTGATAAGACAAACTTGAGACAAATTATTGCCCACACCGCAATGACAGAAGTACAAACATATACGAACAAAACATAGACACTTTGATCTTTACCGACTCGAGACGGGATATTGAATAGTCTCCGAATTTTGAAATAAAACAAAAATGAGACAAAATTGTCGCAGAAATGTACTGGATTTGTCACAACTTTGTCGTATAACATGAATGTTTCTGTCTTGTTATTGTTTTGTCTGCTTGGTCTGGACCCGGCATTAGATTTCAGTGTTGCACGAAATTGTCGGTGATGCCATGGTTTATGAAGTTAGACTACTAAAATTTGGTAGAATAGTTTTATAGAGTTGAAGAAAAAGATATATGTAAAGATATTTTAGTTAGATGATACAGAGTGTTCAATATACTTTTATGAATTCCAGCTACTTAAAACTAAAAAATAATCAATTTTTTTAAATGATACACCCTATATATTATCATTTTTTCTGATAGATTTTACAAAAGTCTTCAAGTTTTATCAAGTTTGTCACATATCTACTTTTAATAGTTCGTGATTTATTCCAATTTTCTCTATTTTTACCCATATTTTGAATACAATTACGCCATAACACCGGAGTTACCATGACAAAAAGTAATAATTATCAAAATTTAATGTAGTTAAGCAAGTTAAAAACAATACTTCAATTTTAATTTAATTTGTTGGAATAAGTATAGATAGTTGAGATAATAATTACAGATTTTCCTGAAAATAAATTAGTCAATGTGTCTGTGATATACACGAACAAGCCAAGAATATTTTTTGGTTCAGTACTATAAATAATATAGTACATTGCTAAGTACTGAGATAATAATTACAGATTTTCCTGAAAATAAATTAGTCAATGTGTCTGTGATATACACGAACAAGCCAAGAATATTTTTTGGTTCAGTACTATAAATAATATAGTACATTGCTAAGTACTATAGAAATAGATGTAGATTATCTAGAGAATATTTTCAGTGTGCAATAGGACCGTTTTGGGGCATAAGTATTATTGACTTTACGAAATGAATTATAAACCAGAATTGCTACGAGAAAAAAAAGTACTTTATGTTGAAGAAAATTCCTATCAGTAGGGAGTCGTCAACAATTAGGTAATTTAGAATTTCCCTAATGAATGGCTATTTGCCAAAGGAAATATCCATCTTAGCTTTAGTTTACTTGAGTAAAGTTAATCGATATAAACTAATAATAACAATTGTAACTAATTATTAAACTACTTGTTAATGATTAATAATAAATATTTTTATTTTGTCATGGCAACTATAAAGTTTTTGGCATTATTTTATTTTAAGTTTATGTTTTGCATAAATCAATTAACCTTATAAAAATTTTGTAAAAACAGAAAGATTGATAATATATAGAATATATAGGGTGTGTCATTTAAAAAAATTGAGATTTTTCAATTTTAAGTAGTTGAAATTCATAAATATATTTTGAACACCCCGTAGCATCTAATTAAACACACTTTTTTGTACCAAACTGTAGAAATTAAAATATTTTCCTGAAATGCATCTACATACATACTTTAGATCTGCACTTAGACAAAATTCCTATTTTTTTATAGGAACTACAGATGCCCGACACACTATTGCCGGACCCTGTATAATAATAAAAATATATATAAGGGTTCTTGCCACTTAACTGCTGATATAGAAATTTAATTCTACGCTGTGTTTGTCATAATGTGGTTGTGATCCACAAAATGACACTTTCCGACAAGTCGGAATTAACTATCGCTGTGGTTGTCATTTTGTGGATCTGCCCAGGCTCACCTGATGATGGAGTAGGGCTCCGAAACCGGTAGTGAGAGCAGGTTGATCCACATTATGACAAACACAGCGTAGAATTAAATTTCTATATCAGCAGTTAAGTGGCAAGAACCCTTATATAATTTTGTTATGACAACCTATACTGCAAGAAATACCTATACTGCAAGAAATTTGTTTTCTATTTTATAATTTGGCTTGCCTGAAAAAAAGCCTTTTACCATCCTTTTACTATCGATAGTTGGGCCTCTCGGTGGTACGAAGTACTACCATTGCACGCAGGCCGCTATCTCCCGTTCGGAACTTAATATCTAACCGACACTTTCCGACAAGTCGGAATTAACTATCTCTGCGCTGTGGTTGTCATTTTGTGGATCTGCCCAGGCTCACCTGATGATGGAGTAGGGCTCCGAAACCGGTAGTGAGAGCAGGTTGATCCACATTATGACAAACACAGCGTAGAATTAATATTTATAATTATTATTTTTTTATTATATTTATACTTATATAATTTTATTATATACCTATACTGCAAGAAATTTGTTTTCTATTCTATAATAAAACTATTTAACCATTAATTTCCCTAAAATTTCAATGAATTTTCTAGAGTAAATTCTAAAGTTTGCTGATATAATTTTAGTAATTCTCTCTGTAAACTTCACGAAGTTACTATTATAATATAGACTAGTCCCCCCCCCCACCCTTTTAATACAGTCTCTCAAATTGAAATGCGAAAATCGCAACTCTCCAACGATTTCGTATAACAAAACCATCGAAATCCGTAATTGGTGTTGTCATAGCTCGAAGCACTAAACCAAAAACTTTCTGGACCGATTTTCATTACATTAGAGCTATTAGTAGTAATTCTAACAAGTTCTAAACTAAACTTAACCACAACTGACCCCCGATAATTGATATTATTTAATTTTAGCCAAAGAGCAAATTGGAAATCAGACAGAAACAATCGCTAACATTTAGGTCGTAATTGTTTCAATAATTTCTAATTACTATTTGGCTTCGGTTAGACTAAAGTGCCTTGCTATACCGAAAGTTGGGAGAATTTGGTTTAACTAAAGTTAATATTAATTGACAGTGCTCAAGTTTATTGAAATGTCGAACTTTTCAAAATGTATATTTTGAAAAATTCCACCATTCGAACATTTTTATATCTCTGATTTTTTTTAAATATTACGAAATAAAATAAATGTTGGTAAAATTAAAAGTAACTTATATAATTTTTTAGAATTTTTTGTTATAAAAACATAAGCACTATGTCTGCAGCACTACGGATTCAGGGGAACATCTCGAATGGTTTAAGTCGTATCTATTTCAAGCAAGATCTTTATCTCCCTACCCCACGCTCAGAGTTAGTTAAAAGTTCAATATTATACAACTCGAAAAAAATGCACAATCACCTGCCATTTGAAATCAAATCCATAACATAATTTTCTTCATTTCGCAAAGCATTGAAATCTTAATTACTACTAGACAAGGCTTTGTACGCCGTAAATGACTTATATTTTGATAATCGAATTTGATCCTGAAAACACTGGTCTAATGTTTGCTATTACTCTATTTACCAATGATATCGAAATGAGTTTAGTTAGAGGTCATTGATATTTACTATAAACTTACTAAATATTTTTGAATCTTGTTTTAATTATTTTTATTCTTAGACATTGTAAACATTTGTAAATGTTTATTTTAAACACTAAGACTGACAATGTAATTTGTATAATGTATTGTATTCTCTTTCGTTTGTTTGTTTGTTTGCTTTACCTTTGTCTACAAATTGTAAAATTTTTTGACAATAGAGGCATTTTTAATACCTTGATAATATGGCAACATAGGTAGCAGAGCTGCCAGCTCTCAGAAAACTTATAGTTCAGTCATTGGGGATTTTTGCTTGGAAAAAATTCCGGAAGTTTTGCAACTTTGCAGGTTTATAGGTTTTGGGGTCCCTAACTAAAATCTATAAAATGCACATTTCCAGTCTTGCCGCCGGCGCCGCCATCTTGCCAAGATGGCGCCCAAAATCGGTATTTTGTGAATATCTCGAAAACTATGCGTTTTTCGCGAAAATTTGAGAGCGAAAAAACACGAGAGCAAAATTAAGGAGAACAAAATTTCCTATAAAAAAGTTTTTATGAGAATTTTCGCTAAAGTCAACCGTTTAGGCACAAAATCCCTGGAAATTTTACAATTTTGCGTAAAATATGATATATTATGTATAGTCGATTTTCCGAAATCAAATGTCGATTAGGGTACACTAAAACTAGTTTTAGTTTAGTTTCTTCAATTTTGTCATAAAACAGTGGCGTATCATTAATTCTCTCATTAATTTATGAATAATTAATTTTAATTATTGAAAATGTGTACTTGTTTCCACACCACCCAAGAGGTAAAGTATATGACGCGTTTATTTTAACGTGGTCTCCCCGGAGGCCTACTCCACTAGATAAATTTAAAACTTTAACTTCTGCACAAGCCCGACGGATCTGGCTCATTGATGTCAAAGTGGATCGTGTCTGCTGTGCTGGGCTCATCAGGGTGGTCTCTCAATACGTCCAACCAAACCAAACTCTTCATCTTCAGCCGCCAGAGGGATATCTACAGGCAAGTCCAACTCATCTTCATCGGATTCGTCGAGTGAAACTTCAGTGACGTTGTCACAGGATCTCCCCTTGCAGTATGCACAAATCATTGAACATTTTAATCCTGCTTTTCTGCATCCGTAGGCTTTACCATAGTTGTTGGTTTTGCATTTACAGGATAAAAATGCCAACAGGGATTTTGGAGCTGGATCTTTCAACGTTGTGACTGGAGTAATGCCTGTTTTTGTTTTCTTCTAACCCCATTCTTCGGCATCTTTGGTACAACCAGAGCAATTCTGAACCTGGTGGTAAGTTCGCAATGAATGCGGTCCAGCACGACAATTAATTATTCATAAATTAATGAGCGAATTAATGATACGCCACTGTTTCATGACAAAATTGAAGAAACTAAGCTAAAACTAGTTTTAGTGAACCCTAATCGATATTTGATTTCGGAAAATCGACTATACATAATATATCATATTTTACGCATAATTGTAAAATTTCCAGGGATTTTGTGCCTAAACGGTCGACTTTAGCGAAAATTTTCATAAAAACTTTTTTATAGGAAATTTTATTCTCTTTAATTTTGCTCTCCTCAAATTTTCGCGAAAAATGCATAGTTTTTGAGATATTCACAAAATGTCGATTTTGAGCGCCGGCGGCAAGTCTGGAAATGGATTTTAGTTAGGGAACCCAAAACCTATAAACCTGCAAAGTTTCAAAACTTCCGGACTTTTTTCCAAGCAGGCCCCTTTTTTCATCCCCAATGACTGAACTATTAAGCCTTTTTTTAGTTTAAATCATTTTAATGACTTAAGCCATTTTTCGAAAGCTGCCTTAAAACTTAAAATTTGAGTAATTTTCAAAATGATTTGTGATTTAATACTTTATTTCAAAATAGAAAAAGAATTGAGTTATTAAAAATATTTAAATCATTTTATAAAAGACTTAAATCTGCTTTTTATATATTTTTATGATACATTTTTAATAGCAGCAATTCTTTTTAAACTATTAGGCAGCAGCCAGGCAGAAGATAAAAAAGAACACTCCGTACCACTAGCAAATAAAAAGCTAGTTATTTGGAACCGGTTTTGATTATCTCTAATGTTACATGTACTAAGTCTGTTGTCTTTCAAGCGAACCAAGTGAATCCCCGACACCGTTATATAGCCCCAAAGACTAATAAAAAAAATAAAAATATTGAAGAGTACCTTAAAATCCTCTGGCCTTAGCTTATATCATCGACATTAGAGTGTGTCAAAAAAATCGACTAATTTTTTTCACTACTTATATACTCTGAAAAATTAATCTTAAATTGTTAAAAAAAAGTTTTTTTTTTATTCGAAATTTAATGAATCATTGACTCTAAGTTAGGAAAAATGCAATAATATAATGTACCCAAACACGCTTAGGACTAAAAAAAGACTAGAAAATTGTACAAGAAAATTGTACAAATTTTCCCGAAATTCATAAAATAAATTGGAATTGTTCAAATTTATTAGTCAAAAACTGTTAAAATTGTTGTTCATTGAGGTTTGACGATGAATATCTTTTAACCTTTCCGGGACCGTACGGGGTATTTTAGGTACCCCAGATGAGTTTTTTCTTTAATAACTTTTACAATTTTTATTTCTCAATTTTTTCCTATCAGGTAATCCTAGAATATATATTACAAAACCCTTTTTAACAAAAATAGCCAAATAATTTTTTTATTTTCCGCGAAAAACTAAAATTTACTGCCTGGGGTACCTCCGTTACCTCGCACAGCCTGCAGTGATTCGTTCTACACGCACTATTCATGTTTTTTCGTGTTGGTGACTTTATATGAAGACGTAAACAAGTTCTATATTCAGTTTAGTGTTGGTATTTACTGTGATATAGTAAGTTAGTGTGTGTATTTATTGAAAAATGGCGCAAAAGGAATATACTGATGATGGGCTAACAATAAAGAAATTCCTGCCGAATTCGCTTCGAGATCTGCGAAGAGAAATCCTTCACTACAAGGACTTGTACTTCTAAACATTCTAAGAATTAAATAACATAGTAACAAGTTTCACAAAACTGTAAAAACAGCAATAAAATAATTTCTTGCCCAAAGCACAGTTCCTATAAATCCTGCTAAAGAGATTCAACCTAATTCAAACCGAAGATGTGGCTTTCGCACCAGATCACGTAAGAGAAAAACAAAAATATTATGTAATACATGCAAAAACTCCATTTTTAATATTCTCGGAAAGAATCTAAAACGTTTTTATGCTCTGACTGCCAAAATAATATGTAGAAAATTAATAAGAGTTTAAAAAAAATAAAAACACTAAATCACCACAATACACCAAAACACTTTTACTTTTACACTGGACGCGCGTTTCGCTAACCATGTTAGCATCATCAGCAGATGATTATAAACTTTTGAGTTTATAATCATCTGCTGATGATGCTAACATGGTTAGCAAAACGCGCGTCCAGTGTAAAAGTAAAAGTGTTTTGGTGTATTGTGGTGATTTAGTGTTTTTATTTTGCGGCTTAACACCAAAGGTTCCAACCCTCAACTGTAATAAGAGTTTAGTTTTAAAATTAAATGTTTTTTATATTAAACAAATACAAAATATTTAAATTATTGACGTTTTATTATTAAAATTTACAAATAATTACTAATAATTTACCTAGGTGACAAAATATTAATAGTTTTTGAAATATTTCAGTGGGGTACCGTAGTTACCCCACACGGCCTGAAATGTAATTTTTTGTAGCACGGTCCCGGAAAGGTTAAACGGTTAATTTAATCGACTAATCATCCTAACTGCCTAAAAATAATCAAACCTCAATCTTTAATAATTTTCGAACGGTGAGGTTTATAAAAAAATTGTAAGAGACCTATTTTTGTAGAGAATTCAATTTCCTACAAATATATGAGACGAGATATTTTATGTCATTTGTTGAAATTACTGTGTCTATAAGAATAGAAAATTACCACCAGTAGTACTCTTTACCCTAATGGAAAGTATTATTTCAGGGCTATTACCGAATTTTCCACTATCACCATTTGTTTTGGCATTAAAATGTATATAAGTACTTCAAAGTATGTAATTATTTCAAAAAAAGGTTTACCAATGTTCTAAAAAATAAACAACATATAAATAAATAAATAAATGCCTTTGTTGCCAGAAAAAATTACAATTTGTAGACAAAGGTAAAGTAAACAAACAAAAGAGAATACAAAAGAAGCATACAAATTACATTGTCAGTCTTATTGTTTAAAATAAACATTTATAAATGTTTACAATGTCAAAGAATAAAAAAATAAAAGTAAGATTCAAAAATATTTGGTAAGTTTATAGTAAATAATATAGTAATATAGATTTTACGACGTCAATGGTGGTGTTGTTAAGTACGAAAGGCTGCAGCGAGTTTTTATACGACAAAGCTTTAGTTTTAGAAATGTTGAAACTCAGAAGGTTCGAATCGCATTAAGATTTAATGGTGATTAAGTCATTTGATATAATCCTATGAAATGCCGTGACGTCCTTGTTGCTCCAAGTGAAGCTAGTGTCGTCCGCAAAAAGACATATTTTACCACTGATTTTTATGTTAGCAATGTCCTTAGTAAAAAGAAGAAACAAAACAGGACCTAGTACTGAACCTTGAGGTACTCCACATTTTATTGGCTTGCTAGAAGATAACGTGGTATCCATCCTCACAAGTTGACATCTGTTGCTCAGATACGACTTAAACCATTCAAGAGATGTTCCCCTGAATCCATAGTGTTGCAGTTTATTAATTAGGATCTTATGACTTACACAGTCGAACGCCTTAGAAAAATCACAGAAAATTGTTGCTGTAAAATGATGGTTATTTAGGCTGGAGTAAACTTTATTAAGGAGGGAAAACATAGCGTCATTTGTGGACTTGTTGCTTAGAAATCCAAATTGATGTTCAGTAAGTATTTTGTACTTATAAACAGAAAAGATACCAGTCTTCTTTTAACCCAACCTTTCTATGATCTTAGATAGTGTTGGAAGGAGTGCAATTGGGCGATAGTTAGAAGCTTGATCTTGTCACCTCCTTTATGCAGAGGAATGATTATTGCCATCTTAGGACATTTTGGAAAAATACCATTTTGGAATGGCATGTTTATTAAAGTAGTTAGGTGATTCAGAGTGCTTTCTGGCAGATTCGAAAACATTTTTAAAGTTAGCCCGTCGGTCCCAGATGAAGATTTATTTTTGATGGTATTAATTGTACTGCGAGGCTCTTCTAAAACTACGGGCGAAAAAAAGAAACTGTGTAAGTTTACATTATCATTAGAGAGATATGAAAGTGAATCATGAGAAGGACATATGGTATTAGTTAAATTTTTGGCTACATTTACAAAGTAATCGTTAAGGTTCTCAGGTGAGGTAGAGATATCGCTAGACGAAGAAAAGCTTTGTTTCCATTCACAACAGACCATATATCTTTAGCAACATTACCAGGATTGGCGATTCTCCTATTATAATAAAGGTCCTTAGCGGCTCTTATAGTCTTATGATAAATTTCTGTACAGTTTTACGTAATTGTGGAAGAAGACACTGTCTGAGAATTTTTTTAAGTGATATAATGAACGCATGCTTTAAGAAGATATGCGTAGACCTTTAGTGGTCCAAGGTTTATTTTGCTTATTTTTGATAGGCTTAAGAGGAAAGGATTTGAACGCTAGACTGGTTAATGTTTTAACGAAAATAGAAAATTCGGTGTCGACATCATAAGAGCGAGTATCCCAGTTGTTTTTTTTTTATAAAAGTGGCTGAATTTTTGAGCATTCTCTTCTGAAAAAATACGACATAATTTCAAGGGGCATTTTTGATTTTGGAATTTATCGAAAATTTAGTTAAAACTGCTTGATGATCAGAGAGACCCGAGCTAAAGACGTTGCAGGCGATGGAGTTAGGATCAAAAGATGACACAACATAGTCTATAGTACTATAACTGGTTTTGGATATTCTGATAGGTGAGCCTAGATGCATGGCTATTCAAAAAGAATAAAAAAAGGACTGAAGAAACTCCTGAGCAACGCATAAGTATGTATATTATTTTTATTTGCGCTTTCGAGAGCTATAACTTCTTTGGGAAACATTTTAGGATGTTCATAGGAACCTTTTCAGTTATTTTTATTTGTAGAATAAACCACATCGAAGTTAGATACACTATTTTTTGAAACCCTGTGTAATGAAGAACTTTCAGGGATTCTTTCTACTTCTCTTTTTTGTTGTTTTTCTCTGCTTGGTTTTACAGAAATTATTATCACCCTGTCACTAAAATTTCCAAAACATGTTTTTCTATTTTTCCTCTCATATTTACATGCTTAACTACTCTACACCGCGATACATCACCGCCCACACAAGCAATCTTCTATTTGCGGATTATATTCTAAATCGTTAGCGTTTACATGCCGTTTACTTACTTGATATCTATCGAGAGCGATCGCTGTGATGGATAGAGTGGAAACGTAGGTACTCGTAGCCTGCAAGATGCCGATCAGTTTACACACAAACAGGTAGTTGCCTAATGGAAAATATTTCGTTAAGATTTCCATTAAGGTGAGCGGCATTGTGACGGTGCACAGCAATAAATCTGCCACCGCCAGGTTGAATATAAACATGTTGCGAGGCGTGCGCATTGAGGCTTTTCTCACCACGGAGATTATCTGAAACAGAAAATAATTTTATTCAGATACAAGTATTAAGCTTACGAATTAAAATCGAATAAAACACAATATATTTTCGCGAGTAATAGTACGAAATATTTTGGCGTAGGTGTGATACGCATCGGGTAATTTTTTCAAAAAAAGAATAGTACGCCACTGATAAAGATAAAATATCGAAGTTTTTTTTATTTACTCGGTTTATTTCCAAAAAGAAATGTCTTGCAACTTTCTCCTATCTAACACCATTTTGTCACAATTTAAAAATAAATATTTTTTTTAATGAGAACCTTAAATATGCGAATTATTATAACTACCTTAAAACTAAGAATTTTATTATTAACAATATAAACAATTTCAAGTTTAAATTTATATTTTTTTAAAGATTTATTTAAGGGGCTAATGTAAAAAGTACTAAAGTTACCCAAGCTGTGTAACTTTCTGTATGCACATGTATTTCTGCCCTATAGTTATAATAATTCGCTGTATTTAAGATTCTTATTAAAAAAATATATTTTTAAATTGTGGCAAAATGGTGTTACATAGGAGAAAGTTGCAAGAGACTCTAAAAATTTTATTTTTATCAGTGGCGTACTATTTCTTTTGAAAAAAATATCCGATGCGTATCACATCTACGCCACTGGTTGAAACTAAAACCTCTTCTTTTTATATTTAAAGTGTCTCTGTTAGGTAGACTTCTATAATAAAATTTTATAACGATACCTTCAACTGTTAAAAAACTATTAAAGAATATCTTTAATTTTTCAAGAACTTTAACACCCTGTATCTTACGTAAGAAGCATTCCGACCCATAGTGTGCTATATCAAAATTAATATTTCGACGTCATCTATCATACCCCGAAAGCATGACCGACATACAGGAATCACCCTGTATATTTAAATATTTTTTCTTCTTCTTACAGTGCCATACTCTATATAGAGCGTTGGCTACTTCTCGCATGTACTTGTGATGTGTGTCATCAGTGTTTCACAAGTACACGGGACCTACAGTTTATTACCGAATCCGAACGGCACTATTTGAGAGGCTGTACAAGGCAAATATACTCAAGGTGGTTTGCCATTGTCTTCCTTGAGGTGGCGGCGCGTTGGTCGCTCTCTTTAGATAAATATTTCTATTTAAATAAATAAAGCGACCGTACTGGCTGGGGATCCAACCCAGTACCTTCCGCTCCGCAGATCGACACACTAACGCTGGAGCTACGGCCGGCCACAAATATTTTTTATTAAAGAAGAATTTACCTAAAATGTAAGGGTTTTGGCATAATATTTCACATTTTGTGAAAAAAAAAATAGATTTTAAATTTCAATAACAGCTGTTTACTGTTTAAATTGTAATTAACCCCGTATATAGTTTGATATTTAGTTGAAATAACTTGTTGTACTTTAAATGCAATTAAAACTTGGCCCGAATTGTTATACATTGTGAGAAAAAAATAATATTGAACATTGGCCACTTTTAAAGGCATTTGCCTTTTAAATGCATTTATCGTTTCTTTTAAAAGGAACATCCAGAATATTATCCTGACAATTAGTGGATACTTCATATATCTTTAAAATACTCTTAAGGTTGTCTACCCTATAAAAAAAATTTTAATAGATATTTTCATTTTTATGATTTAGTGACTAGTTGATATTTATTAATTGATACATAATATAGGTGGCTGTGATAAAACTTTTGTTAATTTAACAAAAATTAAAGGATGTAGAGTAAAGTATTCAACGGTAGTAAAAATATACAGGTTTAGGCCATATTTTAATTATTACAGAATTCAAACTAGATATAACCGTATAATTATGTGACACAAATGAGCTAGATGAAATCATATGCTCGAAATTCTTCCTTTCCTGTTTACTACAAAAAATTATTCGCTTTCAAAAGATCTTTTCAACTTAAAAAAACATATGTGGATTTCTACTTATAGCAGCCACAATCGTTTTTCTCATGTTCTCGGCAATAGTTGGTCAAGAGCATAAGAAAAACGATTGTGGCTTAAAAACATTGTCTGTAACATATCCCAATAAAAAAGTCCACACTAGATAAATCAATATCTAATCAATAAAGCATTCTATTAACTACTAACTGTTAAATGCACACTGGGGTTACCAACTAATAGAATCATATCAATTCTCTCTGATGTAGGATAAGTTTCCATTTTTGGAAAATTTCTGAGATTTGTTTTTTGTTTTAACTGACCCAAAATGATAACTAGGTGTTAAAGATAAAGTAATTTGACAGCTATATTGAAGTAACGTCAGAAATATCAGAACCACCAAATAGATTTTATCAAATATAATAAAGATCTACTGACACTAAATAATAAAAATGAAAATATCTAGAAAACTCGTTGTTTCAGGGATAGGCAACCTTAATAGCAATTTGAAGAGACAAGAATTACCCATTGAATATAGAAATAATATACTGGGTGTTAAAAGTAACCAATGTTCAATATTAAGTTTGCTCACCCTTAAAAAAAAATTAAATATGCAGAAACTTAAAAAACTCTCAATATTTTAAAAACTCTTTATCGGTTAGAGCTTGATCATATTTTTAAAACTAGCATTTTATGATAAATCGAGTCAGTGGAAGAAATTTTATATAATATTATAATAATACCCCATACTATGTAAAATATCAGTGTAAATATTAGTGTAAAAGTAAATTTAAATCTATAAGATGTATATCTATAGAGGTATCTAGAAATAATTGTATGATGGCGTGTATATTTTACATAAAAGATTGGAGTAAAAACTTGATATGAAGCTTGAAATTGAATTTTAAATTTAGTTTCCAAAAAAAAATTACTCTATTAATATTACTTGTATTTACAAAGATTGAATGAATTCCACTACTTAAAATGAAAAATAGCCAAACACGCAAAACAGAAAAACCACCTTACCGTAGCGGTTTACTAAAAGTAATATGCCAAATAGTCATGAATTTAAACGAGCTAGTTTACGTATCTATGCATTACTAGCGCAGCTCTCCAGGCTGCTGCACACTGTAGGACATAATTTTGATTAAAGTGTGTATTTCTCACGTACATAAATAAAGCTTGGTAGAATATAATATATTTATAGAACATCAAGGTGATTTAGTCCACGGAAGAATATCTTGCACAAAAATATATTCGGATTTACTCTGGTTGTTCCCAGTGGAGTGCACAATGCAACCAACCAAAGAATCTGACTTTAATATAAACCCAGTCTACTAAAATTTAATATCTCTAAAGATTTCGAGCGTATGTTATTTTTGTAGTTCGTGAAAACACAAAATCCAATCCGACGCTCATAATTGAAATCACGAGCTGCCTATGAAAAGATATTTACTTAGTTACTTTAATAATACTAAAAATCTGTTAAAGTTTAGTTATTAAGATTAGTATAATTTTGGGTTCAAAATCAATCAATAGTCGCAAACAGATGTGATTAAATTATATAGTTAAAGGAGAGATCCTTTTGTGTTAGTGTTTGATTAATTAAAACTTCCAAAACTCATTTCGAAATTTCTGTATATAGAGTTATCAGTTATCGGGATTTAACTTACGAGAAAATTTGTTTAACACGGTGTAATAAAGAATAATATTATTTATAATTATTACCTTATTCGAGATTGGCATGTGAAGGACTGTTCTATTTATGTAATGCTATTATTTGTTTTATCTCTATATTTATTAGCCGAGCATACCAATAGGGTATGGTAGGGTATTAAGATCGGCAAAAAAGTTTTTTTTTAATTTCACTCAAAATGAATTATGGGTCATAAATGACATAAATACAAAATATTTTCTTGGCGTCTGTCTGTCTGACTGTCCGGTTGTTCGTCTGTAACACGATAACTCAAAAACCGCTAAACCGATTTTAACCAAATTTGTCACAAAAATACTGTGGCACCCGATTGGTGGGGGTGGGGGGTTGGTAAGGGTATTTACACATACTTATTGCAAAAGGGGATTTACAAAATTTGTAATAAAATCAAAATCAGTCAAAGTCGCAGTTTTTGAGATAAAAAAAATAAAAAAATCCTTTACTTTGAAACTAAAAGAAGTGCCTACCAACTTTTTATTAACATATTTTAGTATAGGCACCTATACGTGCCTCTCGGCGCCAATTTTTTTTTATTTTTTTTGCAGATTAGCTTAAAAGGGAATTAAAAGAGTACCCATATTCGGTCCTATGTAAGTAGATAACATTTTAGGAAACCAACTTTTCGAAAAAACAAATGAAAAACACCTATTAATCTTTAAAAAAATAATAGCTTTTCATATTTACTTATTTACACCCTGTAGTGCATGTTATATTTAACGGTGAGCACTAAGGCTTCCTTTTCGAAACTATTTTTAGCTTGGTATCGAATCAGGAAGAATAGAAACATATTTACATACACTCATCCCACGTGTCTTATTTCCTTTGTTGATAAATATACCGCATTTACATACAAAAGTTGATAAGTTGAAGATATATGTAAATGTATTTTTATTTTTGCTTTGTTCGTGTTTGGCCCGACTATCATTTGTTATTTAGATTTCCAATGAGATATCCTGCTCAATATTGCCGCATCAATTGCGTCTTATCACGTTATCGAGACGATACCTCCATCAAAGTTGGGCTATAAAAAGATATCGGAAAAGAGTGGCATTGATTCTTATGGGGTTTTTGCACCGCGAATTGTGGGGCTTCACTATTGGCTTAGTCTAAGGAAATCTACTGGATACGATTGGAAAGAAAAGAATTGCAAAGTCGGAATTTATTATAGGTAACGTTTTGCGAGTTTATTCTAAATGAAGGGCCCATGGTAAAAACTTGATAACCGCCAATTTCTTAATTTTAGAATTTTACAATATTATAGTAGGTATAACTGGTCCTTATAAAATTTATAAACTCTGCAAGACAATAAGTTGTTCAATCCTATAATACGTGCCTAGTAAAAATAATACAGAATACACGGAAGGAACCTGATTACCAGCCGTCCGGTGCTCTCCTGTAAAATTAGTAAAATGGCGCTTATCATGTTTTTTCCCGGGATCCTCCAAATAGTATCAAATTGATATTTTTGAAGTTGGCCAATCATGGAATTACGCAGAAAAAAATTTCGTACAATGATTTTTTTAGAATTTTCGAAAAACAAATATAAAAATAATTGGTAAAAATGTATTTGCTTTCGGCAATGAAGTACCATATCAGTCAACAATTTCTCATTGGTATGTATAACTTAAACGTGGACGGATTAATCTTAGCGACGATCCATGAACAGGTCTACTAACAACGGCAGTTACGAAGGAAGACGTCAGCTATCGTCGTACGTAGAATCTAGAATGTGGAATGTTTAGGAGGGGAGTTAATCACCGCGACCTTACAGATCTATTGTGTGTTCCCCTTTCTTGAGTTATAACGAATTATAACTCATCATACAGTCTCAGGGCTTTAACAAAAGCCAGTATCTGAGAGGGCTCCACAGAGGCCAGCTCTCCATCCTCGACATCAGCCGTACCAAAGTTTATGGTCGTCATCTGGGCGCACTCAGTGCTCAGTGATAAGATGTTCTGGTGTTTCCCCATTTTCCCAACAGAATCTGCATTCGCCGTTGTTTCTCAGCTTCAGCCTACTGAGGTGTTCGTTGAGGAGACAGTGTCCTCTTAGAAACCCAGTAACAATCCGAAGATTGATTTTATTTAAATCAAGGAAAACCTTTGATTTTTCTCAATCGTAAGTTCTGAGGAACTTTTTCGAGTGTCTTAGACCGTTTTCGAGTGTTAGACCCATTCAGAGTTACAGATAGAGTCTTTCAGATTCTTCAGTTCCGCTTTCAGTTGGTTCACGTTTGAACGTCGTACATAAGCTATCCAAGAAAATCGGCATGTTACATATCGTGAAATTGAAGCATCATTGCATTCCAAAGATATCAATTCAAAAAAAAATCCTAAAAAAATTAGTTTCTCCTTGGATAACACATCTGTTGACGGAAGAACAGAAAGCAATTAAAGCCAGTTAGTGTCAAAAAAACTCTACACCGCCTAATGCAGGAAAATCAAAGAATATATACAGTATTGGCAGTACTAATGCATCCTGGATTTACTCTTATGAACCCGAATTTATAAACGCCAATCGGCTTTTTACCCGTTCTCGAAGTATCTCCAAAAAGATGGTGGCGACATTTATCTCAAAAGTGGGGAATATAGAAACAATTCCTCTGCAAAATCAAAGAACTGTTACTACTAATGTACATATCTATTTGTTTGCCGGAAGTAATTGCTGAGTTTCCAAAAACCAACAGTCAACACGACGAATGATCCCCTACCAAGACAGTGCAAGTTCCCAAACAGATCGAAAATCAATTGAATTTTTAAAGCAAAAAGAAAACATCAAATTGTTTAATCATCCTTCATACAGTCCCAACCTAAGTCCTAATCACTTTTTTACTTTTCCATAAATTAAGAATGAACTGGCGTTGTTAAAGGTTTCAGTCACCAGAAGCTGCAGTTAGCGCCTTCAAAAACGCAACTTTGAAGGTACCAACAAGCTAGTGGAATAACTGCTTTCAGAATTGGTTCAAACGGATGTCAAACGGATGCAAACACGCTGTTCTTTTTAGCTCTATATGCAAAATATAAAAGACCTCGTAATTATGCTGCATTTCACATATCTGTAGATTATTTTTTTCTACAAAATATATTGAAAATATTATCTCCAATATATATTTCTTAAAAGCTATATCTAGTATGTATCTAAGTTCCTGAAATACTCTTCAGAACATATTTGTAGTATCACAATAACAGAGTTTAGTTTCATCTATATGTAGATTATAATCAATCAACAATTTCAATAGCCCCTTTGTATTAATTAGTTATCTCCAACCTAATTTGACAAACGGTTTAATTAAATGTCCAGTGTATTGATGACAGGTCACGTAATTCCAATAATTAACAAAAGCGGAGGCTTAAATACAAAGGAATATTGTTTCGAGTATGTTACTTTACGCCTACCAAATTTCGGCAAATTACCTGAAAATTAAATGATTTACTAGGTATATCGAATGCGACGGTGTGCTGTTGCAGCCTGGCCCCATTCTCAGTGATACAAGTACGCCTTTCCCTGTCTAGTGTAGTAAAATCACGGTCGAAAGGCGCTTATTTTTAATTCTTTTTTTTTTTTCGTTGTTTCTGGACATCTGAAATCGGTTATAGAATATCGTTAGGGTCACCATTCCTTTTATAATGAAAAACGTCAGTAACATAATCGTGGTAATTTGATAACTGAATTCCTTAACATATAACGCGATAACTCAAAAACTACTTTGGATATTGAAACTTTCTTATTTTTATTTTGAAGTTCGGATCTTTGACAAGATGTTTAAATGAGAAAAATTCGACAGGTTTGTTCCTTTTCCGTTCAAAAAAATATTAAAAAACGCGTCCATTTATTTTTAGTCCACACCAATTTTCAGCAATCGTGTAACTTTTTTTGTAAAGATTTTCACATACTGTCTACGGAAAAAATATAGCAGAAATGTTAAGAAAGTTTGAAAAAAATAAACAATAATTATTTCTAATGTATTTTGGGATCTTGATTTTTGAATTCTCATAATGCCATTACGGTCTAAGCACCAACTCAGTTCAACTTATTTTTACCAAAAGTGGCAAACGTTTGAGCATTTTAAAGTCATTGTTTAATTTCCAACTTGTATTTAAAATTTTATAGGCTATAAGGAAAATACAACAACGATTTGTTAATAAATAAGCAAATAAAGTATAACGAGATACATTTAAATCGTAAAGATGAGCGCATGATGTATACCATTCCCTAGAACTCTAAGTACTGACCATAAATTTATAAAATTTATCAATTTATGCGGTCTACCGCCACGAAACTGCCTTATCCCCTTTTCACATCTCTTAGCAATGTGCACAGTTACTCGGTTTATTTCATACGTTTGGCAACGTTTTTACTGTTCCCTCTTTAGTCAGAACATTATAAATGCATTGTACCCTTCTTACATATGGAAATCCCAACCCAAACATAAACCTTTCCAGCAGGTCTATTTTCTAGTGCCAGAAGAAAAAACTTATTTAAATCTGAATACCGATATAACTACATATACTATATAGCCGAATTAACATAATTTATTATTATATGATTCCCCTTTCTTTTCTACCTCTTATAAATAAAAAATATGTTCTCGTTAAAGTTTTGCTGATTCAAAAACTAACAGATATTAAGTTTCAGATTAAATCTTATAGAATATATTGGGCGTTTTTTAAAAGTCACTCAAAGCTATAATTTTTTTATAGTTTTAGATAAAAAAAAGGTTGGTTTACAAGCATTCGTATATGACATAAATCGTTATTAATTAATATATTCAATGAGTTTCGGTCACTTCCTGTTTCACCGGAAATTACTATAATTTTTGATTTTTAAATGGTACTCTCTTTATTTATTAATTTTATTTGATAGGGAATTATATTATAAATACAATGACATATCATATGTTAACTTTTGCGTTTAAAGAACTAGTATGTTAAGTTACAATTTAGAGTGTCACGGATGCTTTAAAAGAACTAATTTTTAATCAATGGACCTTGGAAAAATATATTTGATCACCTAATGTTTCTCATAATGCCTTGTAGTCGGTTAAAAGATGCCCATATCGTATTTTTAATTATAACTCAATTTGTTCAAGTGGAAAGAGGACGGATCATTAGCAGATTTGAAAAAGCTTTTGTCGTCATGCGCATAACACACTTAGTGCGCTTTATGTCTGGATCCTGCCTTGCCACATGTCCGATCCATTGCCACTTCAGACTTGCCACTCTTTTAACCACATCTATTAGTTTTGTTTAATGACGCATGTGGGTGTTCCGCATTTTTCCCTCATGGTGACTCGTAACATGATTCTTTCCATGGCTCTTTGTGCAACTCGCAGTTGTTCTGCTCTTTTTCGGGTAATTGCCATAGTCTCTAAGCCGTACGTAAGCTCAGGTAGGATGCAGCTGTCGTAGGCCTTTTTCATTAGGTTGTGATTTCATTGATAGGTTCATATTTCCAAATGCTACCCATGCCAAATGGATCCTGCGTTTGATCTCCGTATTTTGATTCTCTTTACCCAGCTTGATTTTATGACCTAAATATATATAATGGTTTACGTATTCAATATCAACGTTGTCTACGGTAATGTTATGGCTATTATTGCTCATTATCTTGGTCTTCTTCAAGTTCATTTTAAGGCCAATTTTCTCGGATTGATCATTTAGCTCCTTTAACATGGTGTTCAGTTCTTAAATATCGGTGCTCAGCAAGACAATATCGTTTGCGAACCTAAGATGGCTAAGGTGTACCCCATCGATGTTTAGACCTATATTTTCCCATTCTAATTTCTTGAAGACATTTTCCAGTGCCAGTGTATAACTTGGGAATGATGGTATCTCCTTGTCTCACGCCCTTGCCGTAAAAGGTATATAAGGCAATAATATATTGAAAAAAATGAATAAGAAAAAATGAATAGCCATCATTCTACAACTGACGTAAATCCTCACAAAATTATACATCATACAATATTGAAAATGTGTTTATTTTCTAGTAAAATATTTTGCTGCTCGATTTAAAAACAAAACGTATTTTTATTTAACTTTATGTAGCATTCTACTTTGTTTTCCTCTTCCATTATTCCAAAATGGAAAAAACAAAGTATTCGAACGAATAAACAAACTAAGAAAATCGGAAACAGGGGAACATTGAATCTTGACGGTTTCCTTTACCCCGAGTGGCTCGATTTTATTGTTCTTTTAGCTGGCGGAAATAAAGGAGATTGCGTTTCACTCGGAAAATAGATTTAACTAAATGCCCGAACATACGCGTGGTCTAACAAAACGAAACTAAAAACTGAAGTTTATCTGTTTTGTTTTTCTTTTAGAAGTCTCTACATATGGGATAAAACAATTACTTAACTATGTTTAGAAACTATGTTCCAGGATACTTATTGGAGATAATCGGATGGATATAATTCGTTTTTGAAGGTTAGAAATACATATTTTTATCCTATCCTTGAAAAAACTTGAAAAATGTAGATAAATAATATTTATTATAAAAGGAATTGTTGGGCAAGGAAACATTGAGCAAAAATAAAATTCTAATTAACTGAATTTTATTTTTGCTCAATGTTTAATTGTTGCCATTACTGTTATGTGACAAAGCAATACGACAGGAGGCCGCTATTACGAGAAAACCAAACCAAACATTTTTTTTCAATAAATCCATAATAAAAAAACCATTAGTTCCAAACTTTTTCTTTTTTAGAAAGAAATTATATTATATTTAATATTTACGTATATAATCTCCAATCACTTTCCAACTCTTTATTATGACATTTTTAAAAAGCCATATTTTATTTTTTATCTTTAATATTTCTCTCAAAAACCACTTTTCTGATTCCAGTCGCAATAAAAAATTCAGCAATTAATGGCATTGCTAGACTGCGAAAGTCTAATACCGCGGCACAAATTAAAGTTAACCGAGATTTAGAGCTGAAAGTTTTTATGCTCCTTTTGCTCCGGACCGTAATTTAAAGTTGTAGAAAGTAGTTCAAGGGAGTTAAGTATTGTCGCTATATATATCTTGTTGATGTCAACAGGTTGAACTACCCTCTTGTAAATTACTTAGACTGCGTAGTTGGTTAAAATCTATTTAAGAATGGTTTAAAAGTTTAAAATGCGACACAGATAAAAATAAAATTAAAATTTTACATAAAAATGTATGCAGCTTAAATAGGTCTGAATAATTATTTATTATATGGTATTATGTTATTTATTATATTAATTATTATATAATATATTATATATTAGACAGTATATAAACTCATAGTACAGTATTTGCATAAAGTTTACATCACTTCACATAATAATAGTTTTTTCCTTGAATTTGATTAAAATTGCTACGGAATTAAACAGTTAGTTCAGGTATCTGTAAAATTTGACACTGAAAGAAACAAATGACTAAAAATGGATTTTTAAACAAACTTTTTTTAAGTTTCTTTACAAACATGCCTAATTTTCAACTATCCAAGTAAAAATTCTCATAGTCAATGCTATAAAATTAAATTAATATTAACATATCTATACTAATATATAAAATCCTTAAGTGACTGACATACTGATTAATCACGATCCTGCTCAAACCATTCAATGTAAGAAGCTCAATTTTGGCATACAGGTTGGTTCTAGGGTATAGAGGTTCGATAAGAAGGGATTTTTCGAAATTCCAGTTCCAAGAGGGTGAAACCACCCCTCAAATATTACAATATTTTTTTATTTAAGAAACGGTTAAGTTTCCGAAAAAACGCTTAAACACGTATATTTTATTTTGTTTTTTTACATATTTTAAGATTTTTTAAAAATGTATACAGGGTGTTTCGAAAAATCTGGTCATTGATTAATCACGATTCTACTTAAAGCGCTTGACGTAAAAAGCTGATTTTTGGAAAACAGATTGACTTTATGGTGTAGAGGTTCGATAAGAAGGGATTTTTCAAAACTCGAATTCTAAGGGGGTGAAAATATTTTTTATTTAAAATAAATATTTTTTTATTTAAAAACCGATGAGTTTTTCTGAAAAACTCTTAAACACGTATATTTTATTTTGTTGTTTTCCATATTTTAAGATTCTTTATAAATTTATACAGGGTGTTTCATAAAATATGACCATTGAGTAATCACGATTCTGCTTAAACTGTTTGACGTTTAAAGCTGATTTTTGGCATACGGATTGACTGTGGGGTGTAGAGGTTCGATAAGGAGGGGTTTCTCGAATCTCAATTCCAAGAGGGTAAAAACGCCACTCAAATAATACAATATTTGTTATTTAAAAAACGGCTAGTCTTTCGGGAAAACGCTTGGACAAGCATAATTTATTTGTTTTTTTTACATATCTTGAAATTTTTTAAAAAATCATACAGGGTGTTCCAAAAAGTTGGGTAGTTTCTTTAATTCCACGATTCTGCTTAAACTGCTTGACCTAAAAAGCTTTTTTTTGGCAAACGGATTTTTCGAAAGTCAAATTCCAACGAGATGAAACTACCTCTCAAATATTACCAAGTTATATAATAATATCGCCATATTGTATTTTCTCATGCTGACATAAATGTGAGAAAATTTTTTCCAGTTTGTATGTTAATGGAAATTCTTGCTTTGCTTACAAATTATTAATTCGACGCGAACGAGGTCGCTGGTACACGCTAGTTAATAATATTTCTATTTTGACAATTACTTGAACATTGTTTTTATTGGGATTTTACGCAATTTGGATATCAGGTATATTTTACGTTTTTGCGTAAACGAATTAATTTTAAATTATTTTTTTATTTCGTTATCAATTTTATAATACCGAACAACAAGCAAACAATATAACATCTTTCAAACACACAAAATACACTAAGATCCATTTTATCACATACTAAACCAACGAATACAACAAAAATGTAATATATAAAATACCATGCGAATGCGATAAATTTTACACTAGTGAAACATCTAGACCCTTAAAATGTTCGAATTAAAGAACATAAAGATTATTTAAGAAAGGGAGATTTTCACGTATCTAAGATTTGTCAGCATTCATGGGACACAGAACAAATTTTAATAACGCCAAAATTATAATAAAAGAAGCGATAGCCTCTAAAAGAAAAATAAAAGAGGCTTTTTTAATACTATCTGATAAAAATAGATGTATTGCTCATGCATCCGTAGATGTTAGTAATGTATGACAATCACTTCTTTGATTTTAAAGAACATAACATACGTAAAAATTAAAAACAATCATACAGAAAATTTGGTTTTTTTTTGGTTTTACCTTATTAAGTAATTGTTATCAGGTAGTAATTGTTAATTTTGAAGTTTAACTTGATATAATGTCATTTTAACAGAACTTTTTTTTAAAGAACATAACATACGTAATCTGTTTTAAAAAACTAAACTGTTCTCGAATAGGTGAATTTAAATATTTTAAATAGTTTTTTTTCTTTATTCTTTGTATTTTTTTGCTTCCGACGACGGAAAGAGATAAAGTTTCCAAAACGTTAAGCATTTTTTTGTTTGTTAGGCAAATTTGAATATCTGTAAACCTAACTTCTGACAAGTTGTTTCCGTTTGGATTAACGCAGAAGTGTTTACAAAAAAAAATAACTATTTTATTTTGTAGATTTTCTTGCAGTGGCAAAATACCCATATAGGATTTTTTGGAGAGACGAATCCGCCACATAGGTATAGACACTTTTTATTTTTATGATGTTTAGCTTTATTTTAAAATAAACACTAGTGCCATAATAAATGCCAAATTTCCAAAAAATAGCGAAAATAACCTTACAATCTTGTTTCTGGGGGCGAAATATACCTACTACCCCTAAAATATTTGCACTTATTTAAGACTCCTGTATATTTCAGACCCTGTATAAGTCACTCAGAAAGACTAAATATTAAAAATGAAATAACTAAATTAGATATGAAAAATGCAAATTTAGCATAATTCTATTGTATCTGATACAATTTTTATATTTTTTTTAATATTGAAAAATATGGACAGTTTGTAAGTTAACAAAGGAATTTTTTAATTTTTTTGTCTTTGTTGGGAACTTTGCTCATGGAAGAACTAATATATATTGCATCGATGTGAAGATAAATTAATAAAGTTTCAGACTGGATCTTATACGCCAATCGTGACTTGGAAAAAATGTTATTAATGAAGAATTTAAAAGCTGACGCAGATTTCTGTTAAATTCTGCAAAAGAATATGTCTTTCAGTAAATTAATGTATTATTTAAATTGTAATAAAATAAATTTATTATAAATTTATTATAATTCTACAAGTCCTAAGAATCAGATCTTCAAAAACCACTTTAGGAAAAAGAAACTGGCTTTAGCATAAAGAAGAAACATCGACCTTTTTATATATAATACCGGTGAATAAAATTTTATACCCAAATACTCAGAGAAAGCTAAAGTAGATCCCAAATGGCAATGCCGAATCTGAATAATAATAAAGTTAAACCAATTTTTTAGATGTAAAACCTAATTTCATTTATTTGTTTAAATAAGCTAACATAGTTTAAAAATCAAGTCTAGGGTAATGAGTAAGGACTTATTTAAATTTGTATTTCAACATATATTTTTTGTTGTTGTTTGGTTTGGTTTTGTTGTATATTGTAATTTTATATTAGTAAATTTATTCAAATAAAATCTTAAATTAAATCTTAAATGACAAGAATTCTTATATAATTTTATTATATACCTATACTGCAAGAAATTTGTTTTCTATTTCATAATTTGGCTCGCCTGAAAAATAGCCTTTTACCATCCTTTTATTATCGATAGTTGCGCCTCGGTGGTACGAAAGTTAACGTTTACGCTATCTCCCGTTCGGAACTTAATATCTAATCGATACTTTCCGACAAGTCGGAATTAACTACTCTGCGCTGTGATTGTCATTTTGTGGATCTGCCCAAGCTCACCTGATGATGGAGTAGGGCTCCGAAACCGGTAGTGAGAGCAGGTTGATCCACATTATGACAAACACAGCGTAGAATTAAATTTCTATATCAGCAGTTAAGTGGCAAGAATTCTTATATGATTCTATTATATACCTATACCGCAAGAAATTTGTTTTCTATTTTATAATTTTCATACTTATATATTTGAATGAAATATATAAATTATATATATTGTCATTAAAATTACTTCCAAATAGCAAAATTTCAAATCATCCATGACTACTCTAAACATCCTTTAAACTAATACTTTTTTTGATAATAACCATATTAAGATATTGCAAATGAAGTTATATTAGTCTATCAGAACGTTAATGTTTATAATAGACGCATTTCAACTAATCCTATCACAACAACCTACAACATGTACTCAGAACAAATCTTCAAGAAAGCTTTGAATGAGAGATAGGAAGATGTAAAACACGGATATGCGGAGAAATAACCAACAACAGATACGCTGACGCTACAGCTTGCAGTTGTTCTTGCAGTGTATTTGAAAGACTCAACAGTAACACGACAAAGAAGAAGTTGGAAGTCATATAATTAACTTACATTATTTTTGACACTGTATGTTTAATATAATAATAGCCGTTAATATTATAAAATAAAATACATTTTTAATATATAAATTATAATTTTTATTTTAACAATTCAGGTAAACGATGTTTTTTTATTGGGACTTGACGCAAATTTATTTAAAATAATAATAATAAAAATCAATTATCAGATATATTAACTTTTAGAAACGATTTATTTTGTATTAAATTTTACAAAATATAGATGTATTTTAAAATAAACACTCTATAGGTCACTCAAAAACTCATCTTAATATAAAAAATAAACTAACTGAATATCGAACCCAATTTATCATAATGCCATTGTCTATGATATCCTTCTTATATTTTTTTAATCTTGAAAAATATTGAGAGTTTGTAAGTTAATAAAGAAACTTTTAATTTTTTGTCCTTGTTGGAATGTTGTTGATGAAAGAAGTAATAGATATTGCATCGTTGCCAAGATAAATTAATAAAGTTTCTGGCTGGATCCTATAATAGTCTATAGACTAATCGTGACTTGGAAAAAATTATGATTAACTAACATTCAATAGCTAAAGTAGATATTTGTTAAATCTTGCAAAAAATATGCTTTATAGTGAACTAATGCATTATTTAAATAGAATTAAATTAAATTTATAATAGATTTATTATAACTGTACAAAACCTAAAATAACAGATCTCCAAAAGCCAATTTAGCAAAAAGGAACACGCTTAGGTATCAACAAACATCGACCTTTTTTATATATAATATTGGTAAACCGAATATTCAGAGACAACTAAAGTAGATCCCAAATGGTATTTCCGAATGTGAATAATAATATAGCTGTTTGATATTGTCAAAATTTAAATTTAGTATAATTTTATTTTGGTCTCCTCGGTACTGTCTCACATTTAGATAGAAATGCGCAAGTGTTATCAGAGACTCGCTCATGATCGGTCGAATGAGTACCATGCTTTGATTTGTTTGCTTAAAAACGTGTATTTTGGGTGTTAACAAGGTACCATTGAAGCCGGCCGGCTAGAGGAGAAGCAACCTTTGTGGGGTGAGTCCATTTTACCTTAGTGTGAGGTTACGCTATTTAATTTCTTGTATAATTGAATGATTGATTTTTCTTTTTGATAATTATGGTAATATAAAACAATAGCTAAATCAATTTTTATATCGAAATAATTGTATTTATTGGTTTAAATGAGCTTACAGAATTTAACAATAGGGTTTAGGGTAATGTCTAGGTACATTGTGCCTTCTATACATGCAGTTTAATTGAAGAATTGGGGTATTTTTTTACATGAACTTTTTTTGTATATTGTGATGCTAACGTATATATAATATATATAAATATATATAAATATTGTTTTAAATTGAAGAAATTCAATACATAAATATTTTCAGTTTGGTAAAAGTTAATTTTAAAATAATTTACAATAACAGTTTAAAAAGTACAATAGAGATTATAAAATACATACAGTTTACAAGATTTTTTTATTTGTTAAGTTTCATCCTTTAAATTTCTATATTATTAGTCAAATACAGTAATAGGTTTTTACTTTTTAAGTCCGATAATTCAAATTTCGTTGTTTGAGTGAGATATTAATTTTAGAATTTTGAAACAAACACTATCAAAATTAATTGCGGACAAATGAAAATGTCTTATTTCATACTATCATATAGCTATGTGTTTAAATAACTGAGTATTTCATAGTTATCTTATATTTTGTGAATGCAGGTGGGAACATTGTTAGTACTATATTGAGTTTGGTGCAGAATGCTTTGAGATATCTACGCAAAGCGTTCTGCGATTTTATTTACGTCACTGTCGAGTCAGATAGAGACCAGTGCTATTAAACAAATTACTTTTTTACATTTATTACGCTTTTAAATCCGTTTCAGATGTCACGATTATACCGTTGACGAACTATAAACTGAGATTCTTCATTTCGCATAAATTTCTCATGTTCTCGAAATTACTATCTAGAGAACATTAAAAACAACTGTTTGAGAAATTTATGGACACTTCAAAACTATATTATTATTATATTATATAAACTATATTCACAAATCAAAACTATATTATTATTTATTTTAGATGGCCTGTAGTTAACTTTGCTATACATAATCTGTAATCGTAAATCATACGGGATGTTCAAAATTCTATGCCAAACTTTCTAAAATGTAAAATAATATTTCTTTGTTATTTTAAATGAAACACCCTGTATATTATTTTTTTAATAGATGGAGGATTAAAAAATGAGCATTTTTTGTATTCCGCGTATTTCCAATTTGTTAACGGTTTCGCACATATTCGCAGTTTTATATTTCATATAACATTTTCTGGAGTAAATTTTCATCAAAGCCACCCAGTGATTTTTCTCTCGTATTTTATTGTTTAAAGATCCATATGAAATAATAATGCCTGTATCTGCAAAACTACTAAATATTCTGAAATACTTTAAATGCAAAAAATGTTAGTTTTTTAATTCTCTATCTAATACGAAAATAATATACAGTGTCCATAAAAAAAAGAAAAAATATATATATTTTAAAAAGTTTGGCGTAGAATTTTGAACAGCCTGTATGATTTAAAATTGCAATATTTATAGCAAAGTAGGTATAGACCTTCTAAAGTAAAGACCTAGTATAGTTTTGATTTCAGGACAGTGTTTGTATTTGTGATATTTTTTTAAAGGAAGTTGAAAAATATATATTTTGTATTTATTTATTAATATCTCTGAAATTAGTGAAATATATTTACTCATATCTTAGGATTATGTAAAGTTAACTGAAAGGAAGCCAAAAATGCAATTAAGTATGTGTTGGTGTGACAGATATGTATGACTATACAGTGTATGTCTAAAATATGTGCAAATATTTTCAGAGCTGGTAGATCTCGATAATAGAAACATATCTTTTTTTAACTGTTTTTCAAACAATTCCAAAATAACCGAGATATTTTACTTTCAAAATTTAAAAAAATGGAACAACAACAGGATATTTTCTTTAGGAGTTTCCTTCCTTTGAAAATTTCAAAAAAATGTTTTAAAAAATTCCAAATTTTCAATTCTTTTTTCACGAAAAAAACTCTTAAACGTGTTTCTTACGGCGAAATACAGGATGTCCCAGGCTAAGCGTGCATTAGAAGTTTCTAGAAAACTACAATATCTAGATCGGAGATTTTTTGCACATCATTGTTATACAACGAGACCGATCGATTAATTTTTTTATAATATGGCGGCACTTCCGGAGATACCGGAAGTTGACCGCAATTTTCTTATTTTAAATGGATGCCCCCATTTTTTATTACATACTTAAATTCTCTGTAAAATTCAATGAATTTTTTTATTAAACACTCTATACTTAGCATTAACCGTTTTTGAAAAAAAAATTTAATTTTTGGACGAAAAAAACTGCCTGTCAAAAATATGTGTAAACGTCAAATTTAGTGATTACTACAGCCACTGTGCTATAAAGAGAAGACATTTAACGCAAACAATTTAATTATTTCAAAAACTAAATTGTTCAAATGTCATATAATAATGGCCGCAGCTGTCATGGTATGGAGCGATTAAAAAATTATCAGAAATATTTTTTTTTTAATGGAAATCCTAAATCCGCTTTTTTATTTTACTAGTGAAAAGTCGTTACTTTTTGCCTATATATGTTCCTATATCTAACACAAATCGTTATTTATGATTTAGTTTTAAAGCGTATATTTTTATTGCAAGAAAACCGCATACCAAAATCTCTGGTTTACGGTGAGCTTGTAGACGGTAAGAGGAGGCCGGGTGGACAACTCAAAAGGTACAACGGAAACTTAAACGGGGATTAATACGCAGAATGAGTGGGAAGAAACAGCTCACCATAGAACTCAATGGAGAAGAATTGTAAACTCAGTTAACAGCGACAACCAAAAAGTAAAGAGGCAACAAAGCAATGAGATTTTTGAATGTCCGGAGTGCGGTAGGCAGATAACACCTCGTATCTGGCTTTTTCAGAGAAAAGCTCATTAAAGAAAACGCCTTGCGTGAAAATCTTCTGATGCGTGTCAAATACTCGTCAGCAAGTAATGGCAGTATGTAGTATGTATGCATTAAAACTTCAATTCTTTGTGTAAACGAAAACGGCATTGTACTTCAAAGCAAGGGAATGTTTAATTGATAACAAAATGCTCTAACACTCAAGTGACAAGGCTAACAATAAGACTGGTGTTTACTTAGCCTGTGCCTACCTGCAGTTATGAATTAAAAAAAAATATTAAGATGTTTTTTGATAGCGTAAAGTTTTTTTTTGTAAACAAACGGTTTAGTAATAGAGACCTATTAACCCATATAGCGTTAAATTGGTCTCGATGAGCTATATCGATATTCGTCAAAATATACGGGGCATTCCATTTAAAAAATTGAAGTGTCACGTGATATTTTTTGGGGTCACCCTTTATAATAGCAAATTAGTTAAAAAAATATATATTTTTCTTGATTTTAAAGAGTAATGTAAAACAATAGATCTGGCCATGTCGTACAGTGACACTCGTTTAAAAAGCAGTATGTTATCGATCATCATTTCCAAGCCAATTTTGCGTTTTTTTTTGTCAATCATATGATAGATTATTAATAATAATTAATAATATCAGCTATTAGATATTATTAAAGAGCGAAAATGCGAGATATATATTTCTATAAATACACTTTTTAAACTCTTAAGCAGGCAGCATTTATAATATAGGAAATTCAAATGATTCGTTTCCTGACAGATGGAAATAAATTGTTTGACTGTTTGACACTTAATGTCAAAGGAAGCTAGATAAAATCAAGTAAAATATACGTTTTCAAAATAAATCTTAAATAACTTAAAAACGATTTATTTTAGGTATAGGAACATGTATAGTTAAAAAGTAACGAATTGAAAAACCTTTTCACTAGTGAAATAAAAAAAGTTACTTTCCATTTGAAAAAAAAAACGATTTATGATAATTTTTTAATGGCATAATTTCATGACAGCTGTCGCCAATATTATATGACATTTGAACAACTTAATTTTTGAAATAGATAGCTACATGTCTTGTCTTTATGCCAGAGTAGCTGTGGATTACCACAGCTACTCTAAAATAAAGCTAGCCCAAAAGTAAATTTTAGTGATTACACTAAAATTTACTTTTGGGCTATACAATTTTCTTGACAGGTACTTTTTTTCGTTCAAAAATTTTTAATATTTGTTTTCTTCAAAACGGTTAATGTTAGGTATAGAGTGTTTAACATCATAATTCATAGAATTTTACAGAGAATTTAAATATGTAATAAAAAAAGGGGAGCACTAATTTAAAATAAGAAAGTTGCTGTCAACTTCTGGTATTTCCGGAACTGCCGCCATATTGAAAATATTTTTAATCGATAGATCTCGTTGTAAAACAATGATGTGCAAAAAAATCTTCGATCTAGATATTGTGGTTCTCTAGAAACTTCTAATGCACGCTCAACCTGGGACAGCTTATATACTACCCCAAAAATATTTGCACTTATTTAAAACTGACCCTGTATGGTAAGAAATAAATAATATATTAAACCATAAGGATCAAGTTTACTTACGACAAGAGTATTTCCTAGAGCGCCCAGCACAATTAGCACACCGTACATAACAGCCAGCACAGTATAAGCCGGTTCGTCGATAGCCTTGTTTGTCAGATAGCGCTCATACAGCTTCGGATCGACCGTGCTGCTTTTGTTCAGGACCTCGTTCAGCGTGTTGTTGTCGAACCGGTGGATTTCGTCGCCCATTTTGTCCGCGTCTCCTTTAATCAGGTGCACGAAAATGTAAGAGAACATTCAAGAAGCGTAGGAGAACATTCAAGACGGGCCAGACTAATGAAATCCAGTGGAGTGAGACGAGTGTTTACGCTGGTCGGTGTGGATTCATATTGAGTTAGCCTTGTGGTGGTTTATTGATGCTTGGTATCTGAAAACAAGAAGAGATATTTTGATTAGTTAATATTTAGTTAAAATTTAAATCTTAATTTTAGTTTTTTAAAAATTTTAATTTCATTAACTCTAAGGCTTCATTCATAACTTGGAAATTAGTGATTTCAATTAGCGTAGAAGTTTGTTTCTCTAATTTCGATGTAAGCATTCAGAACGTCAGAATTAGTGATTGTAATTTTCAATTAACGAGTAATGTCATTATGGCTTTTGATTATCATCCGTTAGGAGAAATTGTGTTTCAAAAACAATATTTTTTTCAAACGTCACAAAAGTATTAATTTTTGCGACGTGATTGACAATATAAAAAAGTCATTTTAACGCATAGGCATAAAAGAAAAGCAATTTTACGCTTAAACATAAGAGTACGAAAATAGTTATTAACAGTACAAGTGTGTTTTTAACATGATTACAACAACGAGTGTGAACGATTAGAGCGACGAGGTCGTAGACCGAGTCGTTCTAATCACACGAGTGTTGTAATCATGTTTAAACTTTTATTAACAACGATTTATCTACAACCGAAAAATAAGAAAATGCTGTTTTAATTTTCGTTTATTAGTCGCCCATCTTTAACACCTTTAACTATGACATTTGTCAGATTTTTAAAAGTCAGTTTGCCCTGTCAAGTAGACGCGAACACGCTTTGCCCAAAAAAATCATTTTAAAAATTAAGATGAGCGATTCCGGAAGTCTCCCTTCAGATATAGAAGTTGCCGCAGTACGTGCCACGGAATCATTATTGCCGGAAATGTGCGATCAAAATATGAAAAATCATACAACCCGTTATAGTCATCATCCTCAGCAGCAAGAATTGTTTTGAAGAAGTGTAAAAAATGTGTTATTAATATTTATAATAACTAGTATTAGGAATTTGTATCAAAAATTAATATATTTAGATGTTAGTAGGTAGTTGTTTTTCATTATTATAAAAACTAGTTGTGTTAGAGATTCATAACACCACTAGTTGTGTTATGAATCTCATAACGTAACTGAAATACTAAAAAAATAGTGACGTTAAAAACGTTATAACTAAACGGTTGTAGATAAAATATATATATTATTAATCCTTGGGCAGGCGCGTACTTCAGAATCACACGACCGGGCGCGTAGCGGTATTCCGTACCGCATTTATATTTTTTAAGTATTCTGTAATTTAAAATATTTTTTTGTAAAATTTAGCATGCCAAACAGTAAAAAGCAACATTTTTAATACATAATATTTACTTTATTAACACAAAAAAAAACTTTATTATAAAAAAAAGAACCAAACGAAACATTTTTAGTGTTCAAAATAAAAAAAATAATATTGCTCAAATCCCTTTAAATAATCAAAAAAATTTTAACCACTGGAAGAAGATGAAACTATAATCTAAATGTTTTAGTCAGCTTCTGTAGATAAGAAACTAGTAGTTTTATGGGTTTCACTCCACCAGGGACCAACTCGTTTCTTATTGTCTCTAACTAGTACCTTTATCTCTGAAGCATATTTAGCGAGAAAAACTTGGAAATCTCTGGGAAAAGTTTGTATACTTTGTATATTCCGTCATTTACTACAGGTTATATAACATATATTTAAGAGATTATGATAAAATCAATCGAACAAATTAATTAACTATTTAAAATTACACCAAATAATGCTAAATAATTAAATATTATGATAACTATTTTACTTACATAACAGGGCGCGTAGCGGCACGGAGTACCGCAACTTTAGTTACAAGTTGGAGTGTGCAACTGTAGTTGCACAAAATTCCCGATACGTCCGGTCAATGGCTAAACTGACATAAAGTGACAAATTCTACGAGCGTAACCAGAGTTTCTCGATATACAGGGTGTCCCAGAAATAAGTGCAAATATTTTAAGGGGTGGTAGATCCCGATAAAAGAAACATATTTTCTCTTTACCGTTTTTCAAATAAGTCCAATATAACGGAGTAATTTTACTTTCAAAATTTGCAAAAAAATGATTTTTTGCTAAAATTTTGAAAACCACTGGATCTTTTCTGAATTTTCTTTCTTGTAAATTTAATCTAAAATACCTAGGTTGCCAATTTATCAAGAAATTATGTTTTTTAACTAAAAACTAAAAAAATTTCCAAAAAATTTTTCAAAAAATTTCGAATTTTCAAATTTTTTTTTGCGAAAAAAACCTCATAGGCGTGTTTCTGGGGTTGAAATATACTACCAGTTAAGATATTTGCACTTAATTCTGGGACACCCTGTATATTTACATATGACACAGAACGAATGAATTATATGCATAATATGAATTATTCGGCACATACAAAGTATGACTTTTAATTTTTTTATATTGTTTGAAACTCTTGAAATTGTTTAAATACTTATTTCTGGCGCTTGAAAAAAAAATTAGCATGTTCTATTCGGAGTAAAAATAATTTTTTGTGCCTCGGCTGTACTCAAGCGTAGAGCCTGTCATTTAAGTGTCATTTTTACACCTAGTGAAACAATAAACTATTTTTTATAAGTTAATTATTGGCTGTCTCTATGGATACAACTGACTACTGCAAACTATTGCTAGAATATTCTTTTAGATATAGTTTTATTTTTTAAGTATTGTGTGAATGATTGTAAACTTTTAAGTATAAAGTATAATTGAAAGCACTAATTTATTATATTAATTTCGAGGTTCCGAATATGGCTTAATTTCTTTTATTTGTAAAATTAGGTCATTACAAATTTTGTTGACTGGACAAAAAACATGACAATAATAAATGAAAATCTGAGATTCCATAAAAAAAAGCGTAAGGTTCGAACAAGATCCATCCAATACCGACAAATTTTACATTTCTGTAAAGTGCCATCGACAAAGGAAATCTTTATGGATAATCTATAAAATAAAATTTCAAAGGGTCCTTGAAGTTTCGTCGCTGAAAAGTCTTGAGGAGCGTTTTGGGTACCAACCGTAAATACGGCAATTATTTTGAAAGGATTGTAAGGATATGCGTATAATACAGCCTGGATATATTTATTTTTATTTCTAAAAATATGCACATAGATTTGATTTTGAATATTTTTTACAGATCCAATACTATTCGATTCAACTGTGTGTATGTGTGTGTGTGTGTGTGTGTGTTAGTTCTAGTATGTATGTATGTTAGTTCTAGTTTTGGAGATCGCTGGTCTATATTTGACACATAATCGGGCCTAATGTCATGTTTTTATTTCCTTAATTGTGAGTACGCATAAATATGAAGTATATCTCCAATAAATCATATATAAAATAGAAAACAAATTTCTTGCAGTATAGGTTTATAATAAAATTATATAAGGATTCTTGCCACTTAACTGCTGATATCGAAATTTAATTCTACGCTGTGTTTGTCATAATGTGGATCAACCTGCTCTCACTACCGGTTTCGGAGCCCTACTCCATCATCAGGTGAGCCTGGGCAGATCCACAAAATGACAACCGCAGCGTAGAGATAGTTAATTCCGACTTGTCGGAAAGTATCGGTTAGATATTAAGTCCCGAACGGGAGATGCGGCCTGCGTGCAATGGTAGTACTTTCGTACCACTGAGGCGCAACTATTGGCAGTAAAAGGATAGTAAAAGGCTTTTCATCAGGCAAGCCAAACTATAACATAGAAAACAAATTTCTTGCAGTATAGGTATATAATAAAATTATATAAGGATTCTTGCCACTTAACTGCTCATATAGAAATTTAGCAGGTTGATCCACAAACACAGCATAGAATTAAATTTCCGTATCAGCAGTTAAGTGGCAAGAATCCTTATATAATTTTATTATATACCTATACTGCAAGAAATTTGTTTTCTATTTTATAATTTGGCTTGCCTGAAAAAAAGCCTTTTACTATCAATAGTTGCGCCTCGGTGGTACGAAAGTACTACCATTGCACGCAAGCCGCTATCTCCCGTTCGGGACTTAATATTTAACCGATACTTTCCGACAACTCGGAATTAACTATCTCTGCGCTGTGGTTGTCATTTTGTGGATCTGCTCAAGCTCACCTGATGATGGAGTAGGGCTTCGAAACCGGTAGTGAGAGCAGGTTGATCCACATTATGCCAAACACGGCGTAGAATTAAATTTCTATATCAGCAGTTAAGTGGCAAGAATCCTTATATAATTTTTTTAAAAATCATATATTGAGATATAGCAACAGCTGAAGAACTAATACATAAAATTTCGGACTTCCATTGTCTTTGTGTGTTTTGACCTACACATTGATTCAATAATATAGATAACTGATCGTTATCAAGTGTGCACTTCACTATATCTATCTTAATCCGAAGACTTATTGAGCTTAGAGGGCAAGTCATTTACTTAAGTCATCGTATACCAATTTGTTAATCGATCTAGTCAACGTACAGCCTCGCCACAAAAAGTGTCATTTTTACTCCTAATAAAGAGTATACTATATTTATAAATGCTGTAGTTTAAAAATCCAAGGAAGACAAACTTCTCATTGCCTCTTTATTTATAAGTAATAGTATATTAAACAACGAGTTTCGAAGAGGCCGTTTTGCACACGAATTCGACAGTTTATTGGCTCGAGCCGCAGGCAAGAGTCACAAGTCGAACGAGTGAACAAAAAAGTTTTCGAACGAGTTTTTTACGCTATTTTTTCTACAACTACAAATTAGCAGCAGACTCACACAGTTTTTGCCAGTTTTGTGAAATAATTTGCGATGTAATGATGACACTTTTCTGACGGCTGCGTTGCGTTTGGTGTTTCAGCTAAACATTGGAGGTTAAAAATGTTAAAATTGGCACATGTCGGTGCAAACTGACACATGTCGTGCGCTAAATCCTTAGCACACAACAGTTTGCAAAACTCCAATTTCAGATCGACTTATCCGTGTGTCAAACTGCATTTTCTAGGCTAGTCGTAGAAAAAAATATTTTTAGTTTCCAATTTTCTGTTTCAGTTGGCGAAATACCAAACTGCTTCCAGTAAATTTTACAAGTCTAATAGAATCAAGGGTGTCAATAAAGAGCAGTCAAGTTTAATGAAACATTAGAATATACCAGGTACAATACATATTTTTATAATATCATTAAAGAAAATCATTTTTCTATGATAACATATTTCATTCGAAAAGTTTTGAACATAGAGAATCGTATAAGAGGACGGAGGTTAAAACTTCCTTATTCTATTTTCAAGTTCAAAATTGTTTACTTCCGATCTATCATAGAAACTTAAATAAAATCGCAGAACAAACAGAGCGCTAAGAAGGGAGGAAGTAGTTATCTAATATGTTGTTATGGGGCACAAAACTCCACGACCCTTAAAACAAATAGAGCATACATCGAAACTTTGTATTGAAGTTGGTATTTGAGTTGAACTTTTGCGAACGTTTGATTGGATAGTAGTGTTTTGAAGATTAAAAATATTTGACCTTTAAGCGATTTAAATTTGGGGAATATATTTTTAGCTTTTTACAAATATCGTAAACTGAGTTACGTTTGGTAAGATTTTTAGGGTTTTTCCTTGAAACTAGGACTATATAGTTATATGAAATATTTATATTAATTAGTTATATGAACCTAAGCAGAGTCATTTAACCTCTTTATTATCACAGAAAAAATAGCCAAAATATGAAATCAAAATTCTAAGCAATACTTTAGCTGGCACTTTAAATTTATCCTAAAATAACACGATCTGTCGGTAAATAGCCCTAAAGATGCATTTTATACTAAAGAATACGCTATACATATTCAAATGAAGTTTGAGAAAATGTATTTTCGTAATATTAGTGTAGTAGATGTATGTTTCTTTCAAAAAAAACGAATAAGAAGACAAGGTTTTTTACTAAAAAACTAACAAATACAGATAGGAAATAAATTAGTTTCACAGATACTAATGATAAAATATCTACTATAAAAATAAAACAATATTTTTCTTAGATTAGTACAATGAAAGTTTAGGATTTATTGTCTAAGATATTGCTACAAAAAATATATTATTCCTAAACAAAAGGGCCATTGTATGCACCCTAATTTTGGGGAACTAATAGTTCCATTTAAAATATTCTTTCTTTCCTTTTTAATCTGTTCTAATTCCGTGATCTGGGTAAACGCCGAAATTTACGAGACATATTTGTTTTCTAAAAAACACCCTGTTACTAACATAACATTTTGTTGAAGTAAATATATTTTTTCCGAGTGCTATTTAAAAGAAAGGGTTTTTACGTAAAATATGAGGGAAATAACAGTGTTTTAAGATATACTAATAGACCTTTATAGTTCTGTTTGTAGCAGTATACACAATTCGTAAAATACACCTATTTGTAGTTGACATTTTAAAATGTTAATAAACATGCAGTGTTTACTGCAGAATGGCAAGCTTGGGTTATGTAGTCTTATTTTAGTTGCACTTTAATAGCATGTAGTAAAGATAATTTTATTGTTGAAAATAACCAAACCTAACGGTACATTACACGATGTGAAAATATGAGGAATCTACGAAAGTTATACTGCAGTCACAAAGATACCTTAGTTTACGACATAGCAATATACAGAGTGACTCATTAGTGCGAGAATATCATCGATGAAAAAAAGTTTTATAGAAATATTGCATGGCTGATAAAGGGGCATATCCTAAACATTATGTTGTTGTATACAATAAGTAATATTCCACTATTAAGTGCATGATGATATTTGTACGTTACGCATTATTACTTACTTCGATCAAATTATGACGTTATTTATAGCATGAGAACTAGAAGGTATAGAATTTATTGATAATGAAATATGTGAATTTTGATAAACAATATTTTATACTCAAATTTAAAATTAGCCGATACAGCAAGAACGCTTAACTTAAAAAAAAATAATTAACTCATAAAGAGCAATAGCGGTTGGTGCAACAATTGTTCCCTCATTCTCTAGAAATGATGTGATTCTTTTTGCGAGATACTCTGTATTAATAATCTTATAACCGAACTTAATTGTCTAGCAAGACATGTTCCCAAAGTGTTAAAAAGTGTTCTTTTGGTTTATTACATAAGTTTAATAGTAAAAAAACTACATAAAAACCTCCAATATCGTCAAAATTACCTCTTTTATATTCCACATCACATTTTCGGAGTTCCTAAATTCCTCGGGAATATTCAGGTAAAAGGGCTATCGTCATGGGCTTAAGGCCCATTTTATTAAAAAAGTTTTTCGTGTTTTATTTTAAAATAAGCACTCTAAGGCTTTATTTTATTTTTATAATAGCAAACATAACCTGCAGTAGCCTGTTTATGAATTTTTACTTTACAGAATTACTTTACAGTTACTTAACAGAATCGATTTTTTGAGCAGTTTTACAAATAAATTTAATTTTAAAGATATTTTACATGAAGCTTACTGACATTAGTTTTTAAACTGAATGTTATCTCTTATTTTTTTAAATGAACAAAAATACAACTAACGGAAAAAATGGCCAAAAACCCTACATGCTTATTCTCTGCATTAAGGTCATCAGACTAAAGGGAACAGCCATTCGACGACCGGTTTCGGAGATTTTTCTCCATCGTCAGGCCGACTGTGCTGTAACCCTCGATCTGAAAAACGAAAAGCAGAGAATAGCATTTGAGTACAATAAGTACTACTATGGCAAGAGTGCTAGACGCTCTACGCCATCTAGCGGTAGCCGTAACAATCACAGATCGTACCGCTTATTTTTTTCTTCATTTCATGATAAGTTTAAAGGTTAAACTAATAATTCGGTTTCTCCTGCTTTTTTTATTATTATTTGCATCATTTTTAGTGCCGTAACCATAGTATAAACCGTAAACCGTAACCATGGTAATATCAGAGATTAAAAAATTATACCCTGGAAAAATTTGAGGTTAACAGACAGTGTAAAATGTTTTTTAAAATATAAAGGAAAATTTAAAAGAAAAAGCACGATTTTCAACATTTTTTTTCAAAAAACCTCATAGACCCTGTGGTCGAAATATACCCTTAAAAATATTTGCATTTATTTAAGACTCACCCTGTATAGCTTGGCATCTCTAAACCAATTTCCACATATCTTTTTTATGTCATAAACATTACAAACTAACTAATCTCACAGTCATGAATTTGTATGTCACATACAAATGTTCAGAAAAAAGTGCCTCTCATATCCTAAACCGTTGTGATAAAAATAAATCTGAAAACAAATTAAGAAATCTGTCTAGTGTTTTGGATTGAGATTGAAATATAACACTTTATCCATACAAACCGCACTAATTACTAAAATGTTTAATACACTAGCGTATACTACAATGAGAATTAAGGTTTTTTGAGGGCTGAAAGGAATATGGGAATGAATTCAGAGATGATGGTTGATGCTACGGTATGGTCAAAAATAAATATAATTAACAAAGACATTATATCGAATTTTGATATAGATTATAGTCTACTACTATTTTTAAATAATTATTAGTTTAACCTTTAAACTTATCATTTCATGAAGGTTAAACTAATAATTATTTTTATATTTTAACGGTTCAAAATAAGATTTTAATTTCAGTAGATCAATTTAATAGAGTCATTTAATGTAAAAACGTTCTTCAAACCAAAAATCAGTTGCAGTGGTTTCAGTAAATTTTTAATAACTACCGCTTTTTTCATCAAACTTGCAAATGCAATTATGCTTACACCGAACTGCAATTTCTTGCCAATTTAAAAATCAGACGAGGTCAAATTCTATAATAAAGGAAGTTGATATTTTTTACGGATTATACTGCTTGAAATTCTAAATATTTAGAAAGAAATGCCCAGTTTATAAATCTCAACTTACCAAAATGCATAATGCTTTTATACAGGGTGTGAGCCTTAAATAAGTATAAATATTAAGAAAGAAACCTCTTATAAAGAAAGAAGCCTCAAAAAAAAATCCAGTGGTTTTCAAAATTTAAGAAAAAAAAAATATAAAACCAAATAGTAAAATAACTCGGCTATTTTAGACCTATCTGCAAAATAATAAAAAGAAAATATATTTGTCTTATAGATTTGTCTTAACTTAATTGTCAAAATCTAATCCGGAGCTTTTTGCACATCATTGTTTCGCAAATCATTTAAAAATATTTTTAATATGGCGGCACTTTCTTATTTTAAATGGGTACCCCAGTTTTTTATTACATGGTTAGATTCTCGGTAAAATTTTATGAATTTTGATATCAAACACATTACAGGTTGGTAATTTGTTTATTACTCGCGGCAAGAGCTTTATGGTTGAAATATGGCAACCTCGGCCCGCTCGTCGAGTGACGGTGCGATGGGACGAGTCGGCAGCTTAGCACTCATTTGGAATGTAGGCAGTGTTGCCATACTGTTCCCCAATAAGTAACCGTCCAGTTAACAATCTGTGTACCTAACATTAACCGTTTTTGAGAAAAAACTAATTAAAATTTTTGGAGGAAAAAAAATGCTTGTTAAAAAATTCGTATAGCCTAAACGTCAAATGTAATGATTACCACAGCCACTGTGACACAAAAAAAAGAAGAAATGTGGCTATCTATTTCAAAAATTAAATTGTTTGATTTTCATATAACAGTGGCCATAGCTGTCATGGAATTGAGAGATAAAAATTATCATAAATCATTTTTTTCAATTGGAAATCCACTTTTTTATTGTACTAGTGAAAATTTATAGTAGTATATAGTTTTTTAGTATTATACCTAAAATAACTCGTTTTTAAGTTATTTAAGATGTAGTTTTAAAGCTAATAGTTTTCTTGAAATTTTCTAGTTTTTCTTATAAAGTGTATTTGATAAAAAATATCTCATATTTTTGGTGATATCTAATGGTAATATGACGTGGCCTGATATAGTTATACATTGCTTGACTTTTAAAGTCATAGGCTACTGGTGAAAAACCAGAAAAATATTGACTTTGAAACTAAATCTTAAATAATTTAAAAAATATTTATATTAAGTATTAGGAACATGTATAATCAAAAACTAACTAATTAAAGAACCTTTTCACTAGTGAAATAAAAAAGTGGGTTTCCATTTGAAAAAAATGATTTATGATAAATTTTTAACCGATCAGATTAGATCAGATTCTATGACAGCTACGGCTAATATTATATGACATTCAGGCTATTTAATTTTTGAAATAGATAACTACATGTCTTCTCTTTATATTACAGGTGATGCTGTGGTAATCACTAAATTTGACGTTTAGGCAAAACGATTTTTTTGACAGGAAATTTTTTTCCTCCAAAATGTTTAAATATTTGTTTTTCTCAAAAACGGTTAAAGTTAGAGTGTTTGATATCAAAATGCATAAAATTTTAGAGAGCATTTGAATATATAATAAAAAATTGGGACCCGTTTAAAATAAGAAAGTTGCTGAGGACATCCGGTATTTCCGGAAGTGCCGCCATATTGAAAATATTTTGAATCTATAGATTACAATGTGAAACAATGATGTGCAAAAAATCTCAAATCTTGATATTGTAGTTCTCGAGAAACTTCTAATGCACGCTCAGCCTGGTACACCCTGTATAATATTTATAATATTTGTAATTATAAACCTACTGAAATGAAATTTCTAATTAATGAAATAATTAGCTAAATTATGAAATTCTTATGAAATATTATATCCCCTCTTTTCAACAATATTCAGTTAACAGTGCTTGGTACAAAAGATGTCTTTTACATGAAATTCTAACATGTTGGTGTTAAATATTCAAATTAAGCTAAAGCGGGCCTCTCAATTGTATCCCATTACTTACTTTATTAAAATCTCAAACGATAGAGGCTCCTGTGAAATGATTTCGTGGAAGTTAAAGACAATACTCAAGAAACTTCAGTTTATTCAAGCAAGTAGGTTATCAAAACAATACAGAGATGGAAAATTTGTGGTGAATATTCTTAGATAATATGTTCTTTTGAAAACCCACAATAGAAAAATCCTGTAAAATATTATAATTTTTACTTATAATACACAGGGTGAGTTTTTTTGCAATATGTATATTCATAATTCTCTATGGGCCTCTCGGAAAATGGAGAAGAGAGTAAGTCAAACAGAGGAAAAAAAAATCAGTTTTATGTAAAATTTAGGCACCTTTCGGATTTTTGAAAAATTTGATAGCTTACTATTCAGGGTGGTCCGAACTGTATTCCGGAAACATCGGCAGCACATTCTGCAGATAAAAATTTGTAAAAAAGTTCGTATAAATATATTATCTCCTAAAATGCTTAGTTTCGGAGTTACAGGGTGTAGAAGTTTAATTTTTAAAAAATGTCTATGCCTATGTGGCGGATTCATCTCTCCAAAAATATCCTTTATAGGTATTTCGCCACTGCACTGCAAGAAAATCTACGACATAAAATAGTTATTTTTTGTAAACACTTCTGGCGTTAAACCTAAACGGACACTGCTTGTCAGAAATTATGTTTACAGTTATACAAATTTGTCTAACAAAGAAAAAAATGTTTAACGTAAAGAATAAAGAAAAAAACTATTTAAAATATTTAAATTCAACTATTCGAGAACACATTACTTTTTTAAAACAGATACGTCTACAAGAAACCGTTGACGTTCTGTTAAAATGACATATATTTCATAATATAATAATGTAGTAAAATAAAACTAATGTATAATGGATATAATATAATTTTAACAGAACGTCTACGGTTTCTTATAGACGTATCTGTTTTAAAAACGTAAAGTGTTCTCGAATAGCTGAGTTTAAATAGTTTAAATAGTTTTTTTCTTTATTCTTTGTATTTTTTTTTGCTTCCGACGACGGAAAGAGATAAACTTTCCAAACGTTAAGCATATTTTTCTTTGTTAGGCAAATTTATATAACTGTAAACATAACTTCTGACAAGCAGTGTCCGTTTAGGTTTAACTCAGAAGTGTTTACAAAAAATAACTATTTTATTTTGTAGATTTTCTTGCAGTGCAGTGGCGAAATACCCCTAAAGGATTTTTTAAAATTTTTATTTAGATTTTTTCCAAATAATTTCTGAAGTAACGTCAATACCTATGAAGATGAAAATTGGTGTCTGGGAGTTTTTTCACATGACGAATTTGATTTTGATGTCAATATGACTCATATTTGTAGAGGGCGCCAACTTTGTGTGTTTTAACTGTTTTGAAAAGTAATAACTTTTCGACCGTACATGTATAAAAGTGCTGAGTGAAAAAAATATACATTTCCGTAACTTTTGTGTAAAAAATGTCTCTCGGTAAAGATCGCTACAAGCAACTCTTCTCAAGAAAATTAGAATGAAAATAGTCAATACATGTCATTATTGACAAAAAATAAAAATATTGGGTAGATAGTTATTAAACTGAAATTATAAATTTGGGAACTTTTAGTTTTTTAAATTTATCATAAATTTTTCTTCGAAAAAATGATGAAACAGTTTCCCTTGAACTTTTGACCCAAAAACATTTCAAATTTATGATTTCAGTCTAATAACTATTTAGTCAACATGTTTAATTTATTTCAGTGACGTGGTATTGATAATTTCGATTCCAAATATCTCGAGAACCATTACTCGTAGCGATGTTTACCAAGAGACCTTTTTTACGTAAAAAACGTTGTAAATATATATTCTTTTACTCAGTAATACAATCTACAACTACATGTACTCAAAAAAGTAGAGAACTTCTTGAACATGAACATACTTCAACAAGTAGTTTGTTCTGGAGAGTGTATGCCCACTTTCTTCCAGAACTCACGAGACGCCACTGGCATATAGTTCTATAAACATATAGTATATGTGTATAATAATATTAATAACTCCTCTAATATTGTCTGGTACAGTCCTTAATCAGTTAATGGAAGTAAACATTTGAGAAAAAATGGAGTTCATCACCGTATATTTATTTTCCATATTTACTTCCAGAGTTATCAGTTCAAAAATATTATTGAGCCTTGGCAAACACGACAAATAAACAAAGAAAAAACTTGGACTTTTGGTAATAAAGTGGATTAATTAGTGCTGTGTGTACGTACCTATTCATTACATTTCAGCTGTTGAAAAGTAAAATAAATCGACATAGGCAGACAGTAATTAAATACATTTATCTTTTACAAAATCTGGTAGACGTAAAAACATGATTCAATGGGGCTAAAAATAATATTTTAATAATCTTTCAAGCCTTTTTTGAAAACATCAATAAAATTATTGTAAATCATAAAAATTAATGATTAATGATATAATTTTCGTAAATATTGTAGTCTAAATTTGTTTTCTCCATAGCAACTGTTAAAATTGTTTTATATCTATCAAAAATAGTAGATAAAATAGTACTTTAACCGCAAGGGTAAATAAAATGCAAAAAAAAGCAGTGCAAAGAAATTTCACATCATCTGGATTTGTGACTTTTTCGGTTTGTATTTCTTCTTCTTCATTTAAAAATATGGAATAATTATTTTTATTCAAATTTGCGATAAATGTTTTGAGTAGTGTATTTATAAGATTTTACATTTACCAATTGTTTTAAAAATTATAGAATTCAGTTTAGTCGTTTAGCAGTTTAGTAGTGTTAAAATTAGTTCCTGTTAATTGTTAAAAATATAGATTATAAATTTAATATGTGATAAAATATTTTCTCTATAGATATTTTTGCAAAAGTTCTGCAATATTCTTCTTTTAAAAAACACGAAATCAAGGTTATCACCATATTTTTTATTTCTCCCAGACTGCCGATTATATAGGCAATATATCAGAGAGGAATCTCGAATATTACCCGAAAAAATCTCATAACTTCTGGTATTATGGGATTTTCTTTATTTCTTCTTCTACATTTTTTGCATGTATGTGTACGTATAAACGATGCTATTCTGAAAGCTGTGGCGGTTATAAAGTAACATATGTCATAAATCATTTTTTTTCTAGGCTTAATATTTAAATTATGTACAAATATATTATATATACATATATGTATGTATACAGGGTGAGTTTCCTAAGATGTTCTCTATGGGTATCTTGGAAACTACTGGAGATACAGAGTTGGTTAATCAGAATATAATTACTAAACGGTTCTTTAGAATTTACATTACACAAACTAAAACTTAAAAAAATAATATCACTGCAGTCACTGCATACACTTTAAGTTATTTTAGAAAATGTTCAAAAAATCCGCCATTGTTTTGAGTTATATCTTTTTAAAACTGAATTATTACCTATTCTCACAGAAGGACCGGTCGACTTAATTAAACTTCTCTCGTACCGCCATGCGCCATCGCCACTTCGACTGCCTCTCTTAGTTCATAAGTTCTTTTGTAAACCTTATTGTTAATCATCCCGCATAAAAAATCTAAAATGGATAGGTCAGGTGATCGAGGAGGCCCGTGCAATTAGTCCACCTCTTCCTATCCCTGAGTTTGTATTATTATGATATAAATAATTTTTAACATTTCTTTCATTATGGGGGGGGGGGTTATAATGAAAGTCATGTTGGAAACACTCTATTGATGCGCGAGTATCTACATGCTGTTTATTTTAATTTACAAAGTTTGGATGTGACAGCTTCACATTCCTGAGAGCAATGGCGATTGAACTTGTTTCCATGGCTAACTAAGTGAAATTGTTTAAAAATGATAAGAATTGGCTATAACTCAGTAATTTTTCGAAGAAAACATATTATAGCTTATATCGCTAAAAAGCTTAAAAAATGGCGCTTTTTATGAAGTCATGGCCAACTATGGTTTCCATTTAAAAAAACATATGTTTGTGTCATATGTCAAAAATGACAGGCTTTAGAAAAAAACGGAGGACACTGTCTCATTAAGGATGTGATTATCTACAACTTTTATCTGAAAACTTTTTGTCTAAAATAGCTTATAATGGAATTACAGACAATTTTTAAAATAGCCGAAATTTGTTTTTTTCGAAATATCTAGAAAGCCATGAACTTTTTCAAAAATCTGAAAGGCGCATATTTATGACCCCACAAAACTGCAATTCTTTCCCCGTTTAACCGACTCTCTATCTCCAGTAGTTTCCGAGATACCCATAGAGAATATCGTAGGAAACTCACCCTGTATAATATGTATGTCAGGATTGTTAACCACATACGACACGGAGTATTGTAGCTAAACTATTAGATTTTTACAAATTGTAAATTTTAGGTTCGTTGAAGAGTTATCACAGCTACAATTTTAAAATATTTTTACAAGATACAGAGTGTCCCAAATAAGTAAAAAATGTTATAGTGGTATTTTTTTAAACGGCACACCCTGTATATTATTCTATTTTTAGATTCTACGATTGAAATAACGGTAAATTTGATTAAGGTTTATCACACTTAAACCGTTTTTGAAATAAATTCAATTTCATGAAATTGCAGTAAAAATTTGAAGGCTTCATTTCTCGTATGGTATCGAAGTTTTTAATATTAAATATTTACTGAAGTTTATTTATTGATCAGATATTGTGTTGCAATAATAAACAAAATACTATCTTATACAGAGTGTCTAAAAATGTATTTTAAATAATTACGAGATTTAAACGGCAATAACTTGTTTATGGAACACTTCAGATGAGAATTCAGGTGAGAATCAGATGCACAATTTAATTCTCTATCAAATTATATTATACCATTTTTACCTATCTCTTCAAGTTTTCGTAGAAAATGCATTTTCTTATAATTTAGACCTCATTTATCACTATACCCATGGAATATTGACATTTTAGATTTTTTTGATGATGTAACTAATGTTCAAAGAGTACAGATACGAATATTGTCGATATAGTTCGTTTATTTAATTACATTAAGAGATAAAAAGCAGTTTAAATATTTTTTTTATTAAAGAGGACTAATTATTATGATCCCGGTATTCAAACTACATTAATTGACTGTTTACGTAGATTAATAATAATTGCTCTGACTACTAAATAAGTGAATTTTGTATGTGCATTAGACAGTGTGGTAAAAAGTAACACCTTATAAAGTTTATTTCATTTGTTGGTCAATGCTTTTTCATAACAACAGAGACGTTCATTTTCATAACTTATTATGGCATTGATTTCTGGGTCAAATCCAGATTTATTTAGAATAATTTATTAATTAAAACAATTAAGTATGTAATTAACTTATTTTTGGGCGGAAATAATGGTGGTATATTAATAAATAAGAATTGGTATACCCTTTTATAAATATTTAAATAGTTTTCTTTTTGTAAACAAATGGGCTTGCAATATTATTATTTTTACTAACATTACATTTTCTAGATATTATGTTGCTTTAAAAAATCTAAAATGTCAATATTCCATAGGTATAGTGATAAATGAGGTCTAAATTATAAGGAAATGCATTTTCTATGAAAACTTGAAGTGATAGGTAAAAAGTGGTATAATACAATTTGATTCGCTTAAAATATACAGCGTGTTCCATTTAAATTAAACAAGTTATTGCCGTTTAAAGCTAGTCATTATTTAAAAGAAATTTGTTGACACTCTGTATAAGGTAATATAATTTTCATTATTGAAACACAATATCTGATCAATAAATAATCTTCAGTAAATATTCAGTGTTAAAAACTTTAATACCCTTGGAGAAATGAAGCCTTAATTTTTTTACTGCAATTTCACAAAATAAATTGAAATGAAAATATTTCAAAAACGGTAAGATTTAAGTGTGATAAACCTTAATCAAATTTATCTTTATTTCACTCGTAGAATCTAAAAATAGAATAATATACAGGGTGTTCCATTTAAAAAATACAATTATAATATTTTTTACTTATTTGGGACACTTTGTATCTTGTAAAAATATTTTTAAATCGTAGCTTTAATAGTCCTTCAACGAACCCAAGACTTACAATTTGTAAAAATCTAATCGTTTAGCAACAATACTCCGAGTCGTATGTGGCGAACAACCCTGTATAAGAAGTATGCAACATCACAAATGAACGTATATTTACTTAAAGGTTAGAAAATGTACTACACGGTGTTAATATGAAATGATTAATAGTATAAAATGAAATGAAATGGCGTTAGCTTGTTTAGGACCAGGAAATAAACAACCTTTTTTTTAATTCCGAGTCCTAAATCTGCGAACACCATTTCATCTCTAATATAAGGACGCAAATCTACCACGTTATAAAATGAAATAAATATAATGGTTATCACCTTAAAATTTATAGTACAAAAAACTCGTAATACAAAACTAAAGTGTCAAAACGAATGATAATATCAGGAAATATATAAATGAATGCAGCAACTTGACATTTTTTACAGCAGAGCTACCACTTGAATCCCCAGCGCTAAATTTAAATTCCAGTTAGTCAGCTGGGCGCCGAATATGTATATGGTTGGTAACAATGAATTAAAAAATAGCGCCCTCGATTACGTAACTAAAAGTTTAATTGATATCAAATATAGGTAACGTACATACTATTAAGAAAATACAATGACTGTTATGTTTTAGGAATATAAAAGATAACTTCTAAAACTCTCTCTTAGTATTTTTTAAAAATATTATAACTTATGACGTAAAATTTTTGTTTCACGTCATGTGTCCTTAAATTTATAGCTCCTATCTTCGTGATTGTTCCCATGTGATATTTAAATTTAAAAAAAAACACTAAAAATAAAAAGTCAAATAACTTCCGTCACGTGTAAAGCAAATTAGCTCGAAACCTGCTTTTAATGTTTTATTTATTACCTCTGGAGCACAACAACATCCCGGGATAAGTTACATAAAATGTTCCAGAGACGGTTTTAATTGCCTCCATAGATACACGCTGTGACGCGGCAAGTTAGGACACGTATTTCATGGAAATGGAGTGAAATCCCAATGGAAAATTCGGTTTAGAATGCTGTCCGGTTAGGGACGTACATAATTTATAAGATAAGATGTAACGACAATATTTATCCACGTCGGTTTGTCGTTTTACACACTAGTACAATATTTTTTATTTTACAAAACGGTGTATACGATGTATATTTACATCGTATACACCTTTTATAGTACCTCTCCATGTAAGTATACCTTACATGGACAGGTACGAATCACGTAGGGACACGTTTGTCAGTAATAATATATTTAACGGTTACTAGTATGTATACAGTGTGTCCCCAGATTGTTAATAACATTTTGAAAGAAAATGCATTCTTCATAAAAAATTTTGCTTGTTCTAAAATGATTAATCCTGTTTATACTTTTCCAAATTTCCATACTGTTTTAGAGAAAATTAAGAAAAAAAGTTTTCCTTAAGAGAGTGAAATTTCAAAGAAAATGGTTTATCAATGTTCTTAGAAAAAAACAAAATATATTAATATAAAATTATTAGTTTCATCTATTCTTTTAAGGACTGTAACTTCCTAATGATTAGTACATTATTTTTTACATCATGTATAGGGGACAACTAAGAAGACCCAAAAAAGCTTTCATAAAAACTAACAACAGAAGCTATCACAAAATAAAATATGGAATAACAAAGAAATAACACAATTAAATTATAAAAAGGCTCAGAGGAAAATTAAAAACAAGATATTTAATAAAATGATATGAATGTAGATGATATCAAGCAACTTATAAAGAAGAAAAAAATATGTCTTTATATCATCTGTCAAAGGAGAGTCTGTTGACTATTTTTTTTACTTAACATGTGAATTTTGTACATTAAATATTTTTAGTTTATATTTTACTGGTATGTGGATATGGATTAAATGTTTCGAATTATCTAGCTCAATAACTCGGTTTGAATAAATAAAACAAGAGATTAGAAAAAGCATCGAGACATTTTTAAATGCATAATGATTAAATTTATCTGTTATCTAATATATTATATGTGGATATTTTTTATTACATTTTAAAAACTCAACTCACGCAATGGGAATTTATATATTTATAGCTTCATTATGTATGTTATAGCTATTTTATCGAAATTTTATTACCTTTACTTAATAAAATAACGTGATGTCGCAGCCTATTCAATAGACAGCTAGTCGACTTACATTCTTTTGCCATGGAACTCTGCGTACCTACCTAGATATCCATCTATCTTATCTTTACATGTAACAAGTCGGACTCTGAGATCAGTAGAAGCCCCGTTAAAAAAAATAATTAAGTATTTTTATAAAAAGTTATCTCTTTTCGCCGAAATCAAGCATTATATGCTTTTAGAGTATTAATCCTTATTTTTTCTTGTCATTTGAAATATGCCCCGAAAAGACAATTTTGTTTACATAACTAGGACAAAACCAGCACCCATATATCTGTGTTTTTTATTAAAGGACAGATTGAATTTTATTTTCATGTTGCTTTCACAAGTCCTTATTTCTTGCTCTTATATTAGAGCAAAAAATATATGTTGAAACGCTGGCGACTTCTGGAAGTCTTCCATCAGGTCCAATAAAAAATATAGGTCAGAAGTCATCCTGTCTTTTTGATTCATAAGGGTTTGTTTTATAAACAAATGAATATGTATCTAGCATGAACTGAATAAATTTTATTTTGCGTTTTATATATTTTTATCCGTGACATTTTATAGTATAGTGTTTAATTAATTACTTTATAATAATTGAGTAATTAATTGTTTATTCTAAGTTACCTACACTGATGATTTAATAATTAAATTATACACTAATGTATGTGACAGCCGCACGAAGCTCATACAACTCAATTTAAAAGTTTATATTTTTTTTTTAAGATTATTTCTTTGGCGTAAGCCAAGAAGGCTTACCGGCTAGAATATTTTCTTTTCTTACGTCCGGATCGTGGGTGTTAAAACATAAAATTACACAACTTTAGCTCAGCACATGTTATCACAATTTTATGACCTATGGTAGTCATATTGTAAAATCACACAAATAAACACCCACCGGCACGAAAAATGGGAACTCTAAATTTTTCATATATTTTAAAGTTTTATATATTGTGTTCTAGTTCGCTTTTAGCAACACATATTCGCTTTTAGCAACACTAAAAAAAGTAACATTTTTTTCGAATTTTTTTATATTAAAGCCGCGCCTTTGCCTTTGGTCCTAGTCAAGAGATCTACAGGGTGGTCCGAACTGTATTCCGGAAACTTCGGTAGCATATTCTGCAGATAAAAATAAGTAAAAAAGTTCGTATAAATGTATTGCCTAAAATACTTAGTTTCGGAGATACAGGGTGTAAAAGTTTCATTTTTATTTCGATTTTTTCTAAATAATTTCTGAAAGAACGTCAATGGACAAAAATTGGTGTCTGAGAGTTTTGTGACACGAGAAATTTGATTTTGATGTCAAAATGACTCCTATTTGTAGAGGGCTACATGCATTTTGACTGTTTTGAAGAGTAACAACTTTTCTTCCGTACGTGTATAAAACTATTGACCAAAAATATATTCATTTCCGCGACTTTTTACATAAAAAATGTCTCTTGGTAAAAATCGCTACGAACAATCGTTCTCAAGATATTTAGAATGGAAATAGTCAATACATGTCATTATTGACAAAAAATAAGCACGTTGAATATACAGTTATTTGACTGAAATGATACATTTTTATTTTTTTAAATTAATCATATATTTTTCTGCGAAAAAAATATGATTAAACAGTTTCTGTTGAACTTTTCGAACAAAAACATTTCAAATTTATGATTTTAGTCTAATAACTATTTAGTCAACATGTTTAATTTATGTCAATGAAGACAGGTATTGATCATTTCAATTCCAAATATCTCGAGAACCATTACTCGTAGCGATTTTTACCAAGAGACCTTTTTTATGTGAAGCAAGTTGTAAATGTATATTTTTTTACTCAGTAGTTTTATACAGGTATGGACGAAAAGTTATTACTCTTCAAACCAGTTAAAACATATGTAGGTGGCGCCCTCTGCAAGTAGGAGTCATATTGATATGAAAATCAAATTTCTCATGTCAAAAAATTCACAGTCCTTTACAAAGATGCAACCGGGGGGGCATTGAAAATGACGAATAAAAACGTAAAAATATGATTAGTGTTAATAGGAGTGTATTACATACATATGTTTAAATAACGAACTTAACAAAAAACAACAGATTTAAAGATTCACTGAAAAAGTGGTAATGTTAAAATTAAATAAAACATTATCAATAATAATTATGCGATCGCACCTATCGGTAAAACAAGCAAGCAAAAAAAGAATTCTTACGGAAAGTTACACTTTACGATATAATTTTTTAACTGTTAAAGACAAACCCCATTTAAACACAAAACTTTTTAATACCTACTACTGTATCTAAAAGACTTTTTTTTAAATGACTAAATTCTTAGCCACGCTTCTGTTTTTCTTGGCTTGTGCGTCACGTCACAGATTAACAGGCCCACGTTTGCACCACAAGGCGATGCTGCAGACCACTAGGTAGACCGGTCGTAGAAATTTATGTTATACAACTTGTAGTCAATCTACCCAAATATTATCAAAAATTTTTTTCTTTTCAAATGTGTTCAGATTTTGTAAAAAGTATAAGTCAAAATCGCAAAACTTAAATTTGATATCAGTTTCTTAGTTTTTAACTAATATAGTGGCGAATTACAAAAATTCCTTTTCAATGAAAATTAATGAGTTAAATAAAATAATTTAATAAATTACTAGCTTTTTCTCGCGACACGTTCGCGTTACACCTCGAATCGTTCATGCATTGATTTAAATGATTTTTTACTTCTTTATAGAGAGCTAGTGAGCATAGATGTTTTCTATTTTTCATCTTTTTTTATTTATTAAGAGCACTAATACTCTCTTTATAGGTTATTTTTTATTCTTTGAAGGATAATTGAGGAAGATATATTTCGTTATGATGTCACTAAATAAACCCTTGTATAAAATTTTATACTGTCTGGTTTATAATGTTATAATATTACATTTTCGTACAGCAAACTTTCATTCACTATTCTACTCCCTAAGGGTATAAATTTCATAAATTCGCTTTACCTTTGTGCCCATTTTTATGTGTATAATCCAGAGGTCACCAAGTTTTATATAAATTTTTACTAACTTTACCCATTTGGTTGATGAATTTCAAAAATTTCTTCTAATTCTTTTTGTAGGATTTCATTCTTCTAGACCAAATAGTAAGGAATTTTCATACAACAAACTGTTCCGAGATAATTTTACTCTCTAAGAGGATGAATTTCCTAAAATCGCTTTGTGTAGCTAATTCACTAATGTCGTTTAAACGAACCTTTGTGCTAATATTTATGTATCTAAAGCTGGCGGCATGAACTCACTCTAAAATATCTAAAAACGTAATATATAATCTAACTGACACACCACTGACAATGACAAATAATTTATTTCTGGAGGTATTGTGTGTAGGTGTTTTTCAGGTATGTTTTAGTATTTAGTCGTTTTACACAAAGAAATAGCCATTAAGCACTATAAAAATACTTCATAACAAATCTACACATATATACCTTTCATTTAAAAAAAGAATCATCAAGATTGGTAAAGCGGTTTCGGCGGGATGGATGCAACAAAAAAACCCTTTGAGCTTTTATATATGTATGGATTAATTATTTTTCCAACATATTTTACTTTGCAAATTTTTATAAATATTCAGACTCGCCAATATCGTACTCCACCGTGTCCAGCCTGTTTAGCCAAACGTAGGCCGATTCCTCTTCGGCGGCGTCGTGACCCTGGCCGAAGGAAGAGTCTTGAAGACGCTCATCCGCGCATAGGAATAAGTTGACTGCGTAGCGTATTGCGTATTAATCGATTCTGAAACTTTCTATCTCGTGTATAACATGTTACGCAAGTTTATTATTTTAATCTCGATTTTAATAGATAAATGTGTGAAATGCCACCTGAATATCTTCCGCCATGACATGTTTTTACTTTTTTGTTATGGTAAAGTGATTTGTATAAACTTTATTCAATAACGTATATTTTCCTCCATTTGTGATTTTTTAATTTTAAGCGAAAATTAAGTATAACATTTTAGGAAAAAGAAACACTGTAATATTTAAAAGAATAAGAAGAAATTAGTCTTATTTTGAAAGGAAAATATAGAAAAAACTCTTTCTATAGAAAAAGTCTTTATACTAACCAGAATCCGGTGACATATACGCGGTCTCACCGGAAACATTACTTATTACTTCGCATAACTTGAAGAATATCTACTTTTAATAATGAACACTTCAGAAATACACCAGTAAAAACATTTATTATTTGAGATTAAAACTCGAATTAAATTATAAATATTAGTTACCTATGTTGTTATAGCTTTTATAGGCCTGTTTAACGACTTAATAAGTTACCTAGCGAAAAAATCTGTGCGCGTACCTACCACTATTGTTACAGGTTAATTCGTTAAAGAAATATGTTACACAAGTTAAAAACGCTAAAATTTTAATGGTATTACTTGTGCATTATTGGCCTTATAATGTAATTTGTTGGAATTATATCTTCTTTAAATATAATTAGACTTTTTAACGACTTTTAAGTTACCTAGGAAAAAATCTGTGCACGTACCTACCAGTATTGTTACAGGTTAATTCGTGAAACAAATGTGTTACATATTATTCGTGGTATTAGTGGTATTATATTGGAATCAGCTTGGCATTAGTGGGGCATTATATGAGAAATTTTGGTATTTAATTTGTATTTTTGGCATTACTTTGGCATTAGTATACAGACATTTGTCAGCGGTTTACTCCTTGTAGATAATCAAAAAGTTTTTTGATAAAATTTGCTTTTTATGTCAGATCATTTCTATGAAAAATTACATTATATTTTTATTAAAGACGCTGGGTAATTAAAACATTGACTAATAAAGCTTGTCCACTTTAAATAAGGGGTAACGAAATATCCTCCTTGGAGTGTTTGGGTTAATTGTTTTGCATTGTTTTGTTTTTTAATTATATATAATTAAAATAAATACTAATGCCAAAGTAATGCCAAAAATACAAATTAAATACCAAAATTTCTCATATAATGCCCCACTAATGCCAATCTGATTCCAATATAATACCACTAATACCACGAATAATATGTAACACATTTGTTTCACGCATTAACCTGTAACAATATTGGTAGGTACGTGCACAGATTTTTTCCTAGGTAACTTAAAAGTCGTTAAAAAGTCTAATTATATTTAAAGAAGATATAATTCCAACAAATTACATTATAAGGCCAATAATGCACAAGTAATACCATTAAAATTTTAGCGTTTTTAATTTGTGTAACATATTTCTTTAACGAATTAACTTGTAACAATAGTGGTAGGTACGCGCACAGATTTTTTCGCTAGGTAACCTATTAAGTCGTTAAACAGGCCTATAAAAGCTATAACAACATAGATAACTAATATTTATAATTTAATTCGAGTTTTAATCTCAAATAATAAATGTTTTTACTGGTGTATTTCTGAAGTGCTCATTATTAAAAGTAGATATTCTTGAACTTATGCGAAGTAATAAGTAATGTTTCCGGTGAGACCGCGTATATGTCACCGGATTCTGGTTGGTATAAAGACTTTTTCTATAGAAGGAGTTTTTTCTATATTTTCCTTTCAAAATAAGACTAATTTCTTCTTATTCTTTTAAATATTACAGTGTTTCTTTTTCCTAAAATGTTATACTTAATTTTCGCTTAAAATTAAAAAATCACAAATGGAGGAAAATATACGTTATTGAATAAAGTTTATACAAATCACTTTACCATAACAAAAAGTAAAACATGTCATGGCGGAAGATATTCAGGTGGCATTTCACACATTTATCTATTAAAATCGAGATTAAAATAATAAACTTGCGTAACATGTTATACACGAGATAGAAAGTTTCAGAATCTATTAATACGCAATACGCTACGCAGTCAACTTATTCCTATGCGCGGATGAGCGTCTTCAAGACTCTTCCTTCGGCCAGGGTCACGATCCCGCCGAAGAGGAATTGGCCTACGTTTGGCTAAACAGGCTGGGCACGGTGGAGTACGATATTGGCGAGTCTGAATATTTATAAAAATTTGCAAAGTAAAATATGTTGGAAAAATAATTAATCCATACATATATAAAAGCTCAAAGGGTTTTTTTGTTGCATCCATCCCGCCGAAACCGCTTTACTAATCTTGATGATTCTTTTTTAAATGAAAGGTATATATGTGTAGATTTGTTATGAAGTATTTTTATAGTACTTAATGGCTATTTCTTTGTGTAAAACGACTAAATACTAAAACATACCCTAAACATGAAAAACACCTACACACAATACCTCCAGAAATAAATTATTTGTCATTGTCAGTGGTGTGTCAGTTAGATTATATATTAGGTTTTTAGATATTTTAGAGTGAGTTCATGCCGCCAGCTTTAGATACATAAATATTAGCACAAAGGTTCGTTTAAATGACATTAGTGAATTAGCTACACAAAGCGATTTTAGGAAATTCATCCTCTTAGAGAGTAAAATTATCTCGGAACAGTTTGTTGTATGAAAATTCCTTACTATTTGGTCTAGAAGAATGAAATCCTACAAAAAGAATTAGAAGAAATTTTTGAAATTCATCAACCAAATGGGTAATGTTAGTAAAAATTTATATAAAACTTGGTGACCTCTGGATTATACACATAAAAATTGGCACAAAGGTAAAGCGAATTTATGAAATTTATACCCATAAGGGAGTAGAATAGGGAATGAAAGTTTGCTGTATGAAAATGCAGTACTATAACATTATAAACCAGACAGTATAAAATTTTATACAAGGGTTTATTTAGTGACATCATAACGAAATATATCTTCCTCAATTATCCTTCAAAGAATAAAAAATAACCTATAAAGAGAGTATTAGTGCTCTTAATAAATAAAAAAAAAAGATTAAAAATAAAAAACATCTATGCTCACTAGCTCTCTATAAAGAAGTAAAAAATCATTTAAATCAATGCATGAACGATTCGAGGTGTAACGCGAACATAGTCGCGAGAAAAAGCTAGTAATTTATTAAATTATTTTATTTAACTCATTAATTTTCATTGAAAAGGAATTTTTGTAATTCGCCACTATATTAGTTAAAAACTAAGAAACTCATATCAAATTTAAGTTTTGTGATTTTGACTTATACTTTTTACAAAATCTGAACACATTTTAAAAGAAAAAAAGGTTTTGATAATATTTGTGTAGATTGACTACAAGTTGCATAACATAAATTTCTACGACCGGTCTACCTATTGGTCTGCAGCATCGCCTTCTGGTGCAAAGGTGGACCTGTTAATCTGTGACGTGACGCACGACAGCCAAGAAAAACAGAAGCGTGGCTAAGAATTTAGTAATTTAAAAAAATTCTTTTAGATACAGTAGTAGGTATTAAAAAGTTTTGTGGTTAAATGGGGTTTGCCTTTAACAGTTAAAAAATTATATCGTAAAGTGTAACTTTCCGTAAGAATTCTTTATCTGTCATTGATCATGATCTGTCATCATGTTAACCTGATGTTTTGTATGTTATTTTGTTTTTTTCGAGGTTTTTTTGCTTGCTTGTTTTACGGATAGGTGCGATCGCATAATTATTATTGATAATGTTTTATTTAATTTTAACATTACTACTTTTTCAGTGAATCTTTAAATCTGTTGTTTTTTTTAAGTTCGTTATTTAAACATATGTATGTAATACATTCATATTAACACTAATCATATTTTTACGTTTTTATTCATCATTTTCAATGCCCCCCCGGTTGCATCGTTGAAAAGGACTGTGAATTTTTATAATTATTTACGAAAAAACATTTCCATTCACGCTTATGACCAAAAAAAACTTTAAACATGAATAATCATTTCAATCATGCGAAAATTTGGTTTAAAAATAGATTTTTTTTAATATAACTTTCATTTAACGAAAAACGAAGGCCTAGATGAAAAAAAGAAACAATTTAAAAGTTTCGCTTATGTTTTGACAAGGTATCAAAGCAAACCCCATATTTTTTGCTTTTAAACTAATAAAGATATATCAATAAACAATTAACGATGTAATGGTTTTTGCGCGCGCTGGCCGACTGCCGCCGCTGCGCCGAGATTTCCTATACCCTTGTATATATGACGTCATGGTGTGGCAAATGTAGCATTTTAATTCGATTTGGGCTCCCTTATATAGGATAACAGAAACATTTTCAATGTTAAAACTCACAGACACCAATTTTCATCCAAATATTGACTTCATATTACTACATTGTTACTTCCAAATAATTTATATTTGGAAAAAATCGAAATAAAAATGAAACTTCTACACCCTGTATCTCCGAAACTAAGCATCTTAGGACATAGATTTATACGAACTTTTATACTTATTTTAGTCTGCAGAATCTACTGCCGAAGTTTCCGGAATAAAGTTCGGACCACCCTGTATAAAATAGTGTTTACGATTTATGTAATGTCACTGTCTTTAAAAAATTATATTATTATTGTCTGTTGGCCTGTTACTCTAGCAGATATGATTTTAAGTCCAAAAGTTGATCTCTACCATGATCAAATAAAGCAGCAAAAGCCGATACTTCAGGAGTTAAAATCTCTCTACTAGAGTAAACGTCAATAAACAATAATAATAAGCCTTTTCAATGACGGTGACATTACAAGAATGATAAACACTGTTTTATAAGTATGTTGATGAGGATCAACACATTTAATGATAAAATCAATGCTAAAATTGCTGTAAATCGTTATTGTCTCATTCAAAAGCGAATATCTCCAATAAAAATATAGTTATTAAGATGAATCAAAAACCAAACTATCAAGAAAAGACGTACCTAAATCATAAAATAATTTTTATTATACCGTGGCCTAAAAGGAATTTTTAAGAATGTCGATTATAAACTTCTGTATAGTGCTAATAATAAATTACAACAATTATTAGGTAATCCAAAGGATAAAACACCTCCACTGGAAAGGTCGGGTATTTATAAAATTTCTTGTAAAGATTGTAATCAGAAATATGTTGGGCAAACTAGAAGATCAATATTAACTAGATTTAAAAAACATTTAGCTCAGATAAGATATGGTAGACCGGATAAATCTTGCGTTGCCGAACATATTGTTGATAAAGAACATTGTATAGATCTTAATAATTTAAAATTAATTAAACAAGTCTCAAATAACAGGCAATTAGATGCATATGAAAGGATCAGAATTAATAAATGTAATGATAGTATGAACAGAGACAACGATCCAAATCCTTCAAGTTCTTTGTTCCTACTACTCTAGTGGCGGAAATCTAACTGTTACGTTCGGTGGCCTTTGACTCGGTTGGCTAGATATTGCCACGCTCACTCGGTGCCTACTGAGCGAGTATATTAACGCTAAAATTGTAGATTCTAGGTTAGTTTTTAATCATCTGCTGATGATGCTGACAATGGTTAGCGAAACGCGCGTCCAGTGTAAAAGTAAAAGTGTTTTGGTGTATTGTGGTGATTTAGTGTTTTATTTTGCTGTGTAACACTAAAGGTTCCAACCCCCAACTGTAATAATCCTTGTTTTGTTAACATTCAATAGGGTGTGTTGTTTTTACGTTTTTGGGGTCAAAGTTTCACCAAAATATCAACATTTTGTTTTCCGTCGTATAATTAACAGATAGAAACTTTAATTTTTAATTTACAGAAAGCTCCTAAAAAGTCAAATAATTTACCTACAAACTACTTAAAAAACCTGCCGGTGGGTGTAATTAAAATTATAAAAGATAAAAATTTACTCTGTTTTATTAATTTGTTAATAATTCTAATACGATTGTGACTGTAATTGAGTATTTTTCGCTGAAGTATTAGGGCTTAAAAAAAGACTGCCTATAATATAGAAAAGTAAGACTGTTCTAGATAATTAAAATATCGTAACTTGAGAGATATATTTGGTTGAAATTGAAAGATTGGAAAGATACGCAACCTAATTTCGAATTCGTGACAAGGCTGATCTGACTTCTCCTTACGTCTCAAGAGCTGTCCGGTGGAGAACAATCAAATCATCACAAATCGTTCTGCGGTTAACGCATAAAACACTTATTTTCTCTAATTCGGCCAGCCAAGGTATATCGAAAACGGTGTTGATCTGAAAGCGACAATGTTGCCATATATGTAATACGTTTGACGAAAATATCTTTGTAATGAAAAATTCGCGTTTATGTATTGAAAATTTATTCTTGTTAAACATAGAATAAACAACAACAAAAATTCTTTGATAGTACTGAATATGTCGTATGATCGAAAAAAATAGTTTAGTTGGCTTGAAAATGATGATTATTGACATTTATCATAATATTTTACATATGGAATAACAGCAATCTACATTTCCAAGCCAACTGTGATGCCGTTCTTTGTTTAATCATATAATATTATATTAAATTGTTTAATGATAGAAAATCCATATTATTAACATACCGGGTGGTCAACTAAGAATGGACGCCGACTATATCTCAGAAACTACTTATCGTATAACTTTGGGAAAAAAATTCTAATAAGTAAACCGACAAAGGGAAATCGCTGGAAATTATTTTCAAGTTCGAAAAACATCCGTTAGGGAGCGTTTTTCTGATAACCAATCAGAAAACAAGGTTTTTCTAAAAAATATGCAGGTAAATAGGTATTTTAAATATTACTATTGTAATCATCGAGAAATTTGTATTTTTTTTTATATAGAGTATTTTGCTCTATCTCATAAAGTAAAGTGGTGGGGAAGGTTATACTTGATTTTATTAAAATAAGTATAATTTTGGTTTGGGAAAAGCTCTTTTAAACTAGGGCTCGTTTAAAAGAACTTTTCTTCGTTAATAATCTCCAGGGTAAATTTTGCAACAAATGCAATTTTATCATGATGGATCCCCTAACAAAATTGGCAATTCATCTCTTTTTAATTATGGATAGTTAATTTCATTCAGATAATTAAAAAAGTCCAATCATTCGCCATCCTAGAATTCCTGCTTAAACATTTACAGACCAGTGGTCTTGGTGCTGAACTATTTGCATCAAGTGTAGATTTGAACCAGTAATGCATATTGTTATCGTAAGAAATGTATATAATTTCGCAACTTCGGCGCTCTATGAAAAGTGACCCAAACGACATAAACTTTATAATATAATAATAAATAACACAAACAGCAGGTAAATACGAAACCTGTAACAGGTAATCTAAAACAGGTATAACTTAAAACAGGTAAACCAAACCAAACACGAAAACAAGTGAAATCAAGGACGAACTTGGATTAATAACTAAATGACTTTACATCAAATAAATCGTTAGTTTTCGATCATACGAAATTCGGCCGTTTTCTATTAAAAGCAATATGGCGATGGCGCGGCGGCACAAAATTTCTAGAAATTTTAATAAAATTATTGATTGTCTGACTTTCGGACCTTTAAATCTGAGAACTACCTACGTATAATTAACCAAGAAATCCGTAAAAATTATATGGATGGATGATAATGTTTCATAAACACGTTTAAAAATTTATAACGTCATTTTTTTAAGAAAACGCCCAAAATTCGGATGCATTAAAACTGGACTTAAACGTTTTAATATTTTGGCATAACCAATTTACTTCTTTTTGCTTCCTAGCCTACTACTATATCTTTTAGACTATATAATCCTATGCGGCAGCCTAACATGATTTTTTCTCTTAATATCTCCGGTTAGAGAGAAGATAGAAAGTTGCGGTTTGCGCTGATATTTTGGAAATTTTGTGCCCTATTTAACTGTGCAAAAATAAATATAGCCTCCTATTTAATTTTTTTATGCAAAAGCGCAATATCTGTTATGACGTAAAACAGCACCCTCTAGCTACCACGAAAAAAATTATGGAAACAAAATTTTTACTGGAGGATTCATTATTAGTAGAGTAGTAGCATTATTAGTAGAGTAGTAGCATTAGTAGTAGAGAGATCATTAAGGAAGAAAAGCTCTTTTAAACGAGCCCTAGTTGGCTTAAATCGGCTAACCTATACCAGAGTTATCCTTATTTTAATAAAAGCAAGTTTAACCTTCCCCCACCACTTTATTTTATGAGATAGAGCAAAATACTCTATATCATAAAAATTACAAATTTCTCGATCATTACAATAGTAATATTTAAAATACCTGTTCACCTACATATTTTTTTAGAAAACCCCTCTTTTCTGCGGACATCTTTCTAGCGGACATTTTTTGCACTTGAAAATAATTTCCAGCGATTTCTCTTGGTCGATTTACTTATTAGAATTTTTATTCCAAAGTTATACGATAAGTAGTTTCTGAGATACAGCCGGCGTCCATTCTTAGTTCGCCACCCGGTACTGTACCCAAAATCCGTAAATCTACGGATTAATAAGCAGTTCTGGCAACACTGTCTCCGGCAACAACTTACTCTGTCGACTGAAAGCAGAACTACGGTCTGCTATGGTACAGTATTCTTTATTCGCTGCGCTGTCAACCACTATCAATGCGCAGCGGCGCAGAGCTAAACTAAATCTTGAAATTCACAGACAGGCTGACAGTAACGCCAGCTTCATCTCGGACAGGTTTTGTGCCACGAAATTACCCATAAGGTTGCGCGTCTTCTTATTTCTGCAATCAACAGTATAATAATACAATGTTGAAATTACATAATTCAAATTCATTTTTAAAATGATTGCCGGCATTAGGATCAGAACGTAAGAAAGTTTCGAGAAATATAAAACTCCCGCAAGGGAGCGAATAAATTCTTGTCCTTCAGACAATAAACATTTTTCTAGAAAATTGCCGCGACACCGACAACGACGTTGGTTAGCAAAATGGAGCGACGTCTCTAATAAATTACCGCCAAATAATCGCATTTTTACCGTAATATTAAATTAGGTCGAGTTTTTTATTTTGCCATTTTATACAGGGACGAATTTGAGCCAGGTGCCATCAATCAAGTGGTGGTTTATTTGGAAAGCGTGTTTAGTGCAGGTTTCTTCACCTTCATTTAAAATGCCTTCCTTTTAATTTTTTAGAGTACGTGATATTCTTTGAATTTAATGTAATTTGGTCTTCGAATAAATGGGGATGCTTAATTTAATAGTTATTTTTTGAATAAGGGGCGGACTTGCAAAATGATAATTTATAAAATGTTTATACAATTAATTAATTAGTTTGTAATTGATTAATAATATGTTCTGTCTATCTATCTATTCAGCCGTCTTCGGTCCATCGTTGGTAGTCCTCCCCCAATCTCTTCCACTCTTCCCTCTCTGTCGCCGTGCTAATCCATCTTGTACCTGCATGTTTCCTCAGATCGTCCTCCCATCTCATCTCAAATCTTCCTCTACTTCTTCCATTCTCCTAGGGCCTCCAGTTTACGATGCATTTGTTCCATCTATCATCCTTCCGTCTGACTTGGTGACCGGCAAACTTCCATTTCAATTTTGCTACTTCACTTCTAACATCCCTTACTTTTGTTTTACCTCTAATCCACTGATTCCTTTTTCTATCTGCCAGCCTTACATGATTTTGTTAGTGTCCAGGTCTGGGATCCGTAAGTAAGTACGGGGAGAACACATTGATTATATACTTTGGGATTGAGGTACTGTAGATAGTGGATTAATATGTTACTGATTCTGATCTACACAAATGATTAAATTCAATTATACATTATGTATAACTAAAATAAATATACAGGGTGTCCCAGGCTGAACGTACATTAGAAGTTTTTAGAGAACTACAATATCTACATCGGAGATTTTTTGCATCACTGTTTCACAACGAGATCTATCGATTAAAAATATTTTCAATATGGCGGCACTTCCGGAAATACCGGAAGTTGACAGCATCTTTGTTGTTTTAAATGGGTACCCCCATTTTTATTACATACTTAAATTCTCTGTAAAATTTCATGAATTTTAGTATGAAACACTCTATACATAACATAAACCGTTTTTGAGAAAAAAAATATTTAAAATTTTTGGAGGAAAAAAACTGCCTGTAAAAAAAGTCGGTATAGCCTAAACGACAAATTTAGTGACTACCAAACCAAACCAAACCAAACCACAGCCACTGTGGCATAAAGAGAAGACATGTGGCTATCTATTTCAAAAATTAAATTCTTTGAATGTCATATAATATTGGTCGTAGCTGTCATGGAATTGAGCGATAAAAGAATTATATCTAAAATAAATCATTTTTTTTTTCATATAGAAATCCATTTTTTTTTATTTCACTGGTGAAAATGTTTTTTAATTCATTATTTTTTTTTTGATTATACATATATATATATATATATATATATATATATATATATATATATATATATATATATATATATATATATATATATATATATATATATATATATATATATATATATATATATATATATATATATATATATATATATATATATATATATATATATATATATATATATATATATATATATATATATATATATATATATATATATATATATATATATATATATATATATATATATATATACATGTTCCTATGCCTAAAATAAATCGTTTTTAAGTTATTTTAGATTTAGTTTTAAAGGGTATATTTTTTTGGTTTTTTAACCAGGGGCGCCATTCTGTACAATCGTCGGTATCGGTAAGTTACCGACAGCTATCGGTACGTACGGCCAATGAGCGTCGTGTTGATTGTTGCTGTCATAGTTACCGATCGGCCCTATGGCAGATATCGCAAATTTGTACCGACGACTCTCGGTATCTCTACCGTGAGGTTAACAAGGGCACGGTAGATATACCGATTTTCATCGGTACAAATTTGCGATATCTGCCATAGGACCGATCGGTAACTATGACAACCAACAATTAACACATTTTTACTATATACAAATACGTACCGAGAGCTGTCTTAACTTACCGATACCGACGATTGTACAGAATAGCGCCCCAGTATTATAAACCTGGTAACCTTATGACTTCTAACGTCACGCAATGTAAAAATATACCTGGCCATGTCATATTGCCATTAGCTATCACTAAAATACAGATATTATATTTTTCTAAATGCATTTTATAAAGTTTTACCAGGAGTATTTATAATATACGGAATTCTAATAATTAGTATTTTGATAGAAGGAAATAAATAGTGTGATTGTTTGACACTTAATGCCACAGGAAGCTAGATTAAATCAAGAAAAAAAAAACGCTTTAAAACTAAAAAGTAAAGTAAAATAAAGATTAAAGATTTCAGTTAACGTCTCCTTTTTGCTGCCAGGGCTAATCCGAACCGCGGTCCTCGGCCATATCATGGTCAATGGCCTACCGACTAAGTGTCTAAACCGACTGTTACTCACGAGATATCCGATCTCATCCGGCCTCGAACCGGCGCGGCGTGAATGAGCAGTGTGTGTGTCAATAGAGTTTCGAACCGGTCACCCATCCATCCACTAGCATCGCCTTACGTCGCTTAATTCGGTGTTCTAACGGGAACCGGTGTTTCGACGTAGCTGAGGCGTTGCCCATTTAAAACTAAATCTCAAATAACTTATAAACGATATATTTTAGGTATAGGAATATATAAAATCAAAAAGCAACGAACTAAAAAACCTTTTTACTAGTGAAATAAAAAAAGTGGGTTTCCATTTGAAAAAAAAAATACATTTATAATAATTTTTTAATCGATCAATTCCATGACAGCTACGGCCAATATTATATGACATTAGTACGATTCAATTTTTGAAATAGATAACGCCGCTAAATAGCCTTTGATTCTGATGCGGCCTGAAACCTAAATTTCTTCTTCTTCTTGAAATAGATGTCTATGCCAGATGTCTTCTCTTTATGCCACAGTGGCTGTAGTAACCATTAAATCTGTCGTTTAGGCTATACCGATTTTTTGACAGGCAGTTTTTTTCCTCAAAAATTTTAAATATTTTTTTTCAGAAACGGTTAATGTTAGGTATAGAGTGTTTAATATCAAAATTCATAAAATTTTACAGAGAATTTAAGTATGTAATAAAAAATGGACGTACCCATTTAAAATAAGAAAGTTGATAATATTTTTAATCGATAGATCTCGTTGATAAACAGTAATGTGCAGAAAATCACCTATCTAGATAATGTAGTTCTCTAGAAACTTCTAATGCACTCTCAGCCTTGGACACCCTGTATGTATTACTACTATTTTTGTATGTACTAATTTTGTAAGTTTATAATTTTTTTAAAAATATTTATTGGACTTACAAAAAGAATGTTTATTAACTACTATATTTCCTTCCCTTATAGTACTAGAGCTAGCAACGTCCTGAAAACAAGAATTTTAAGAAAGCTGGCTCTTTGATATATCTTTTACTATGCTCTCTGGAACAGCGTGCGAGCTGTCTGGCTGGCCATAAACGTTGGGTTTACTGCTGCGCATTGAAAGAAGGTCCTATATTTTTTATTTAGTCGTATAAATTCTAGTATTAAATATAAATCAAGCAAGTAAAAAAGACGGGTAGCGGGTAGATACTCACCTATGATCCCGTTATGTGACAGATCTACTTCAGGGATGCGCCTCTGCCCACGTGAGCCTTGGTTTATCTCCCACTTCCAAAAAAAAGGGGGGAAACCACTGTCCCAGCCTCAGTTCCTAATCAAACCAAATATTTCCTTCCTAATATCCCTTACCCACTCGTCAACCCACAAGGCAAGCGTGGCGTTTTAATGCCATATTCCTTTGAATACTTCCATGATTTCACAAAAAATACAAAGGTCCCGAGTCCCTGGCGGCTCGAACATCCCAGACCAAGGCAGCGGACGGACAAGGAATCGAGTCAGGGGTGCTAAGAATCACCAGGCTGCGACAGGCTGCCAACATATACTGAACATAGCAACGTACAATGCACGGACATTGAGAACGGATGAGAAATTTTCAGAGCTGGAGCTAGAGTTGGAGAACATAAAGTGGGATATACTTGGCATCAGCGAGACAAGGATGAAAGGCGAGAAGTGTACTCTCCTAAGGAACGGCTGCACATTGTTCCAAAGAAATTCTGAAACAGACTCGCAGGGTGGAGTCGCTATACTCATCTCACCTAAACATCGGAAGAATATTACAGAGTTCAAATCCATATTTATCAAATCGAGTAATTTTCGCTGTCTTGAAGTTAAATAAAAAATATTCATTAAAAATAATTCAAGTATACGCACCAACTACATCTTCTGACGAGGACGAAATTGATGACTTTTATGATAATATAGAGAGAGCCTTAAATACATCTCAAACATATTTTACCCTCCTTATCGGTGACTATAATGCTAAGATAGGCAAATGGGAGAAAGACGATGGCCCATATATAGGGAAATATGGCCTAGGACAAAGAAACGAAACGGGCGAAAAACTTCTTAACTTCCTTCAACAACACAACATCTATGCAATGAACACCTTTTACAAAAAAAAAACCCGAACAGAAAATGGACCTGGGCTAGTCCCGATGGATCGACAAGAAATGAGATTGATTATGCCCTATGTGATAAAGAACACATTGTTGAAGATGTATCGGTAATCAACCAATTCTGTACTGGCAGTGATCATAGATTAGTTAGAACTAGAATTAAAATCAACACATCACTAGAAAGAACAAAACTCATCAATACTAAAAGGCAACATCTAAATCTAACCAACCAAAATACCTCTAACTACCAAATCGACCTAAATAGAAGACTATCCAATATGCGAAAGGCGGAAGACCTGTCACTGGATGATCTGGTACAACAAACAACCTCCCAGATTATAAATAGTACCAGGAAGACCGCATCAAGATTAAAAGTTGCCAGAAATCCAAAAATATCCCCAGAAACACAACAACTAATGATGGAGAGACGGAAGCTGGATAAGGTTATACGTAAAGACACTAGAACTTACAACAAGTATATGATAAAGGAATGCATAGAACAGAATTCCAATATGAAAGTACTTAGAAGGATCAGACTCGGAAGCAAAAACAAAATTTACCAACTGAAAGATTCGGAAGGCCACCTAGTCTCGACCACAGATTCAATGCTGACGGTGACTGAAAAGTTCTATACAACACTATACAGCAAGCAAATAACAACGATCAGCGAACCCACTAGACCCCCAGTCATTAATGTTAACTCCGAGGAAATTCCTGAAATAGACGTAGAAGAAATAAGGAAAGCCCTGTCCCAAATGAAAAATAACAGAACACCGGGAGAAGACAGAGTAACAACCGAAATGTTCAGATCTGGTGGACAACTTCTACTGCAGAAGATGACGGAAATTTTTAATAGATGCATTATGGAACAAAGAATACCAGAGCTATGGCAAAACGCAACAATCACTCTTATTCACAAAAAGAGTGATAACACCAGACTCGACAATTATCGTCCCATCAGCCTGCTCTCGCACTTCTACAAAATATTCACAAAGGTGCTGACAAATCGCCTGTCAAACAAATTCGACTTCTATCAACCACCGGAACAGGCAGGGTTTAGAAGTGGATATAGTACTGTGGATCACCTTCAGGCAGTCCGCACTCTCATAGAGAAAAGCACTGATTACAACTTCCCTATATATGTCGCCTTTGTGGATTATGAGAAGGTTTTCGACTCTATAGAGCTACACGCCATCCTCGATGCCCTGCAAAATGCCAGAATAGACTACATATACTCGGGCATAATATCATCTATTTACAAATCAGCTACAATGACTATCAAACTGGATGACATAAATATCACAAATAAAATTAAAATGGAAAGAGGAGTCCGATAGGGAGATACTATTTCCCCCAAACTTTTTACACTGGCCCTGGAGGACGCATTTAAGAAGCTGAACTGGGACAAGAAGGGTATTAAGGTAGATAGTGGGATGCTTAATCACTTGCGCTTCGCTGATGATGTCGTTGTCCTGGCCTCATCGTTGGAAGAACTTCAAACAATGCTCGAACAACTTCACCACACATCTGCGCAAGTAGGTTTAAAAATGAATTTGTCTAAAACTAAAATCCTAAATGAAAATGAAGAGCAAGTTAATGTTAATGGACAAAGGATTGAGAACGTTAAAGAGTATATAGGTATATCTAGGTCATGCCATAAAACTCGGCAAGGAAAATCAAACAACCGAAATTTCTAGAAGGATCAAACTCGGATGGGCAGCTTATGGTAAACTTAACTTTATATTCAAAAGCAAAATCCCAAATAGCCTAAAAAGAGACGTTTACAACAAATGCGTCTTGCCTGTCATGACCTATGGTTTGGAGACTATGACGATGACGGCACGAAGTGTGAACAGGTTGCGAGTGAGCCAAAGAGCTATGTAAAGAGCCATGATGGGTATCAGTCTTCGCGACCACATTAGAAATGAAGACATTCGCCGACAGACGAGGATAACGGACATCGTAGAGAGGATAGCTAACTCTAAATGGTCTTGGGCAGGACACTTGGCCAGACAGTCCGAGGAAAGATGGGCAAAAAGACTTCTTTGCTGGAGGCCACGCCTAGCAAAACGCCCAGTCGGCCGACCTCCTAAAAGATGGACTGATGATATTCAAACCGTAGCCGGTAAGAACTGGATGAGGAAAGCACAGAATCGAAACGAGTGGAAGAAACTGAGAGAGGCATACATTCTGCAGTGGATGAGTAATGGCTGAGAAGAAGAGAAGAAGTAAAAAAGATTCCGCCTATGAAGCGAGAAGTCCGAGTTCGGAACCGGCTCGGGGCACTTTCTTATTTTATTTTCGTTTATATCCTGATAGTAAAGTCTTAAATATATGTTTTTTTTTGAGTCACCAGAATTATTTAATACTCTACTATCAGAATGTTAACGAAAATAAAATTAAAACTTTACCCCATACCGGTTTCGAACTCGGACTTCTCGCTTCATAGGCGAAACTTTTTCGCACCGCACTATGGAGACTTGCTCGGACGAAATAAAAACAAAAACGAAAAAGTAATATACAGGGTGAGTCTTAAATAAGTGAAAATATTTTCAGGGTTGCTAGATCCCGATGAAACAAACATATTTTCTCTTTATCATTTTTCAAATATTCAAAATTAACAGTTATTTTACATTAAAAATTTCCAAAAAGATGTTTTTTTGATGAAATTTTATCTACTCCATCTTTTCTGCATTTTCTTCTTTATAAATTTAATCTACTGGCAATATAGGTATATTGCCATATTATGAAGAAATTATGTTTTTTTAACTAACAACTAAAAAATTTCTAAAAAAATTTTCAAAAAATTCCAAATTTTCAATTTTTTTTGTGAAAAAAAACTCATAATCATAAAATAAATTCTTCTGGGGTCGAAATATACTACCACTAAAAATATTTGAACTTATTTTAGACTCACCCTGTATAAATATATTCGTATATATATTATAGATTTATTTCTATATTATAGATTAATTAGCCAGAAATATTTTGAATTAAAATAATAATAAAAAAATATAACTATTAAATCCTCATTTTTGTAAGTGCAAAAGTATAAAGTATATGAGTGCATGCAACTGCAAACGTCGCGCGCTTATTAAGAATATTGAAAATAGGTGTTCAAAATTAAAGTGTATTATAGTGTTTATATTCTCTTTCCACTTTTAAGAAAGTTATTGTATTAGATTTTTTTACGTAGGTACTCAATCAGAAATACTAATAATTAAATATTTTATTAAAAAAAAAGAATATAAAATTAAACATCCTAGAATATCTTACTTTAAACGAAGCATACATCAATAGACTGTTACTACAAATTCTAGAAATATCAGGTACTCTACCAAAAAAAACTAAGAAACCTGCACTAGCACTAAAGTCCACTTTCCAAATATACTTCATATCCCAGTGAGCAAAGTTTTGTAACATTTAGGGAATATTAGTGAACGGTTATCTGCGTTTTATTGCTTCATATTAGGCAAAAGATGGGCCTGGTAACGTAACAACAACGTAGAACACATTCCCCGTAAAGGAATAAAATGCTCACTGGGATGGCACATTATACTTTCATAATGGCACTTGGTTTAAATTCGTTGCTAGGAAATACTATCTGTCCTAATATTTCAGGAAAATATGCAAATTAGAATTAAAATTGAATTTACAATGTTAGTAAATTAATAAAACACAGTTTAAATTTATCCACTGATGATAATAACATAGTTTAAAATATGTGTATTATAAGTCATAAAATTATGATACCAGGTAACTTGTGTAAATTTTAGTTTTATCGTTCAAGCTCACAACTTAATTTTCGAGAGAGAATTTTAAGAAAGCTGGTTCTTTAATAAATCTTTTGCTATGCTCTCTGGGTTGTCTGGAATAGCGTGCGAGCCGTTTGTTATAGTTATACATATCTGTATAACAAGTAATATGATGAATTAAAGTAATTTGCAATTAAAGCTGTTCGTAATTGTCAATTACAACTTTAGTCATTTACAACCCAACAAAATATATTTCACGAATTAATAGTTGTCAAAGGCTACAAAACTCTGTTACCGGACAACTCAGCCTTTATATATTACGTATAAGCAGAATTTATTTTATATATTATTCATAAAATACCAACACACCTAAAACTTTAGATAGAAATTCTAGAATTTAACACATATGTAAAAGTAAAGTTTGTCTATTTTGAATAATTATGTGGCTATTAAATTAATGGGCACTTCTAATAAACTTACCGTTATATGAAATCTTTAATAGCTTTTTAATGATATCTGGAAATTTTTATTGCATAATAAAATTCGTTTTCTGACAGATGGAAATAAATTGTCTGACCGTTTGACACTTAATGTCAAAGGAAACTAGATAAAATCAATAAAAATATAGGTTTTCAAAATAAATCTTTAAATAACTTAAAAACGATTTATTTTAGGTATAGGAACATGTATAGTTAAAAAGTAACGAATTGAAAACCCGTTAAAAAGTAACGAATTGAAAACCCCACTAGTGAAATAAAAAAAGGGTGTTTCCATTTGAAAAAAATGATTTATGATAATTTTTTAATCACTCAATTCCATAACAGCCACCGCCATTATTACATGACATTTGAACGATTTAATTTTTGAAATAGATAGCCACATGTCTTCTCTTTATGTCACAGTGGTTGTGGTAATTACTAAATTTGACTTTTAGGCTATACAAATTTTTTTGACAGGTAGTTTTTTTCGTTCAAAAATTTTAATTAATTTTTTTTTCAAAAACGGTTAATGTTAGACATAGAGTTTTTAACATGAATATTCGTAGAATTTTACAGAGAACTTAAGTATGTAATAAGAAATGGGGGCACCCATTTAAAATAAGAAAGTTGCTGTCAACTTCCGATATTTCCGGAAGTGCCGCCATATTGAAAATATTTTTAATCGATAGATCTCGTTGTGAAACTATGGTGTACAAAAAATCTTTGAGCTAGATGTTGTAGTTCTCTAGAAACTTCTAATGCACACTCAGCCTGGGACACCCTGTATAGTGTTTTAAGAGTGATGAAAGGATTTAATTAAATTGAAAAAAAAATCAGTATTTAAAAATATTAAGTTGATGATGGTCGCCAGAAGCCGAAACGTCAGAGTCAATATTTAATCACACATATTAGATAGAGTTATAGAGCAGAAAAATGGCCATGAAATTGTGTTTTTCATTTTAAGTTATCTTAACAAATTGAGTTCAACATTTTAAGTTATCTTAACCAGGAAACAACAGAAAACAAAATTGAAATTTCCGTTTTTTTTTCGAATATATTCGGAAGTATTCGGAATTTTTCAAAATGCAAAACGCATACGGCATTTTATTGAGCATAAAATTACGCAACTATGCCTCCATTTAACCGATCCTGTATCTCTTACGGTTTCCGAAATCCCAATGATGAGCGTCGAATTCGAGCCACCCTGTACCTATTTGTTATAAAAAAATTGGAAAATCTTAAATTAGTTGGTTGGTAGATCATCATTATAGAGCTCCAAAAAATCTACAATGTTAAATAAAAGTTACAAATCTTTCTTTCAAGTACTATTTAGCAATATTAATAATTCTTTCGATATTTTTGGATGTATTAAGAGCTTTTATACCACTGTATATAAGTAGATTCAAGTTATGCTGCACTAAGAATGATATTTGAGAGTTTTTTTATGTTATTTGATACCATCAACAGAATTATTTATAGAGAGTCTTAAATTAGTGCAAATATTTTTAGGGCTGGTAGGTTTCCAAAAATGAAATATAAGTCCAAAATAACCGAAATATTTTATTTTAAAAATTTAATAAAATAACTTAATAATAAAATTGATTTTTCCCTTAAATTTTAAGAACCACAGGATATTTTATGGGTTTTCTTTCCTGTAAATGTATTCTACTACATATTATGTTGCCATATTATGAAGTGTTATGGTTTTAAATTAAAAATTTAAAGTACTTTTTAAATTTTCATTTTTTTTTCGAATAAACCTTATAGACGTGTTTCTGGGGTCTAAATACACTGCCTCTAAAAATATTTGCACTTATTTAAGACTCACTCTGTAGAAGGCATATGAAACTTGTAGTTTAAACGAATTACAGATAAATAGATGAGAACTAAAACCGCTATATCTAGTAAAAAATCATATTTTATCATCTAGATAGTTGGATAAAATCAACACATAATCTAAAGATATCTATCTGTAAATTTATAAAAATATTTAATTTTTCAGTAAGCAATTGATAATAACTTATGTTAGCGAATGTTGTAATTTACCTGAATGAATAATTTATGCCATTGTTATATGCCATATTTTTTCTACAACTGAAGACAGGGACAAGACCTATAAAACAATAAATTTATTAATATTTATTTTAGAACTTGTCATAATTTAATAGGGTTATCTATGCATACGTGCTTAATATGTAGATCATAAGCAATAGTCATTTTATTATAGGCTTTAGTCACGATACCTATAATAACCTTTTGTATAATAACCAATTTTTAACAATTTTTTTTAGATTTATCGATTCAAAAAGAGTATTTCTAATGTAAAATACTAAGATCCGTTACTGTCTCAAGGGCACGTCTATCTATTTTAAAGGAGCGACAGTTTACTCTAACACGTCTGACGAATAACTTATAGAAATGAGATTTGCGAACTCGGCCCGTCTAGAATTTCAAGCGACTTTTAAAAGTGTTGTTCGCAATACTATAAGGCCTTTAAGCGTTTTTTAGTTAAAGAGACTTTTAAGTGAGTTAATATTGACATAGTTATAATCGATAATAATAATTACTAATACACCGGGTGGTCCGAACTGTGTTCCGGAAACTTGGGTAGCATATTCTGCACATAAAAATAAATAGAAAAGTTCGTATAAATGTATGTCAAAAAATGCTTAGTTTCGGAGATATAAGGTGTAGCAATTTCATTTTTATTACGATTTTTTTCAAATAATTTCTGAAGTAACGTCAATATTTGGATGAAAGTTGGTGTCTGGGAGTTTTTTGGCATGGGAAATTTGATTTTTATGTCAATATGAGTCCTATTTGTAGGGGGCGCCACCTACATATGTTTTAACTATTTTAAAGGGTAATAACTTTTCGTCCGTACCTGTATAAAACTGAGGAAACTTTGACCGTGACTTTATACATAAAAATGTCTCTTGGTAAAACTCGCTACAAACAACCGTTCTGAATATATTTACAATGGAAGTAATCAATATTGAATTAAAAAATAAAATAAAATAAACACATTGAGTAGATAGTTATTTGACTTAATTATGATTTCAGTCTAACAACTGCTTAGTCAACATGTTTAATTTTTGTCAATAATGACAGGTTTATTTACTCGTGTCAAACTCAGTATATATAAAAAAATCAAGAAACACAAAAATATTGTAGCGTTTTTAAACCACTACCACTGCGAACGGAGCTTTTCATCGGAGAGCAGTCGTGGATAAGGTATTTCACTAGAGAGAAAATTAATCAGTAATAATTAACAAAAGATATATAGATATTGGGCGCCAGGCATGTACAGAGAAAGAAAACACAGTTGTATAATACTTAAAACTAATGACTATATTTATTCATGACGTTCTTTGCTGATACATGACATTGTAGAGTTCTAGTAAATATATAGTGGTTATATGTCAAAGAAAGTGGTGGTAAGAGTCGTACTAAATATCAATGAAAACAACTACGATAAAATACAGGACATGTAAAGTTTAAGAGAAAATATGAAATGTAGCATTACTTTAATTAATTTGATATATTCCATATGACCTTGGACCCTAAAAATATGAAACTCTTGTTTAAAACCAAACAAGGTCTAATAAACAAAATAAACCTACCTCGAAGTACTTCCGAGGGCTCAATAAATAATAAACAACCTGTCCTTTCTTCCATGTGACATTCTGGAGGACAAAAGAAAAGGGACGCCAACGTGCCAGCAAAATACAAATACAAGTTGGGACATCCGTAACTCTAACCTAAAAATATTCAATAATAATATCGAATCTATAAAAGGTAATAACTCTTTACCTGTAGCCTCGAAATAGCAGCTGATTCAAATTATACAGCAAGACTTAAATAATCACCATTTCCAAAAGCTGGGATACAACAGAGCGTCAAAACAAAGTGAGGTTAAGCACGGAGAGAGTTGACAGAAGCGATGTTGACAGCGCCTCCTAAGAGCGATAACAGGGTTGTGTCGAACGATAACAGGGTTGGCGACTAGGGAACGTAAAAATTACGCGTCAAATAAACTATCCGGCCTGAACGAGAGGGAATCCGGTGATGATAGGCCAGACGTCATATATTATGTATAAAAAAGACATGTAACGAACTAAAAACGTTACAATATATATAAAATATACAAAACTGCTAAATTAATAAAAAAGGCACCTCATACATTAAAAAAACATAGTCAAATAATCAACATAAATAGGAACGATAACGATACTTGTACAGAATTAGACAAACTACAAAAATATATATGCACACAGCAGTTATATACAGGATATCCAGTACTTGGTATACTCCAGAGCGTTGGTATATCCCTCCGCGAGATCACTCTGATTGTATATGTTTGGGAGATTTGGGCATACGAGAAGATGCCTCATATTTTGTTCCTCTCCAACCTCTGCCAGCCTGAGTACGCAAACGGTTCAGACTTCTCCACACCGGCCATGCCTGTTCCGCACCAGGTGGCAGAGTCACTTTTGGCCTTAGCGCTAGTTAATTTGGAGTTGTTGAAGTTGCTGACCACAACTCCAGTCTCTTTGCGGATGCCGTGTTGCTATCAAGTGGCTGGACGGCAGAAAGAAAGCTTTTTGGGATTTCAACCTGGGTCCAGTAGCGTGATGTCCGAAAAGCGGGTTCCGGATATCGTAAAGAGCTTGCTGCTTCTCTTTCATGCTGCAAACTTGTCTCCTTATGTGGGGTGGAGCTATCCCGCTTAGGAGGTGTAGCTGTTGGGCCGATGTGGGTTTTAGGCATCCGGTGATTAGACTGCACGATTGGTTCAGTATCGGGTCTATCTTTTTGGGATGGCAGGAGCCTTCCCAAACTGGTGCGGCATATTCGGCAACAGAATAGCAGAGTGCAAAGCAGTAGTTCTTAGTGTGTGTGGATTAGCTCCCCAGGTAGAGCTTGCCAGCTTTCCTAACATGTAGTTCCTTGTAGAGATCTTGGCCCTAGTCTAATGACAGGTTGACTAGTCTGAATTGATAATTTAGATTCCAAATATCTCGACACCATTACTCGTAGCGATTTTTACCAAGAGACTTTTTTAACGTAAAAAACGTGTTATACAGGTAGGGACAAAAAGTTATTACTTTTCAAACCAGTTAAAAATTTGTAGGTGGCGCCCACTACAAGTTGGAGTCATATTGACATCAAAATTTCTCATGTCAAGAAACTCCCAGACACAAATTTTTATCCATATATTGACGTTACTTCATAGATTATTTGAAAAAAACTTCTATACCCTGTATCTCCGAAACTAAGCATTTTAGGACATATATTTACACGAACTTTTTACTTATTTTTATCTGCAGAAATTGCTGGCAAAGTTTCCGGAATATAGTTCGGACCACCCTGTATTAAAAATTAAAAAAATGAGTAAGATACTAAGTAAAAAAATAAGAGTAGATGGGCAATAACTTACTGATTATTTTTATAGCTATAATATGAAAGATAATAGCAAGTACTATAGATTATATGGTATTAGGTTATTATTAAGGTTTGTTCCTGAAAACACTTTATTTTTGTTTACTGTTTTTGGCAAGAGAATATTGTTTATTCAATTTGACGCCACATAGACTTGCTCTATATTATACAACATTAAAAAAATCGTAGATACATAAGTAAAACAAAACACAAAGTATTTTTTTCTTGACCTTTAGACTTATTTGGATCAATAAAATATAAATACCTATATATTATGTATACCAAAAGAAAAGGAATGTAAACATATTTACACTATAATAAAAAATATACATATCGTATATTAAATGAAACTCAGTCTTAAAGCTTTCAAAAGACCCAATGTCTAAAAGAGTGACCGGAGAGAACCCATATAGATCATTCTTATTCAGCTGGCAGTAGTAAATAAGTTTGTAATACCGTTACTACAAAACCTTAAACCAATAAAAATACAACAAAAAAATGTCCCCATCTGACGTCCAGACGTTCAATAGACGGTAAATTAAAACAAAAAACTCTTCGTATTTGAAAATTTACTGAAAATCAATCATATATTATATTTTTTGTAATAGAATATAAACTAATTTAATCTAGTTTCCCGTAATTTATAATTAAGTACATGTATTAATTTAAAATAATTTATATTATTGTTAATTGTCTCAAAAGTCCAACATTCTGATGCAGCAAGCTATATATCAAGTCGGAAAGCACTGATAATATAGGTCCACTTAAGCTATCATCTTAGAACTTCAGGAAGTTTTGATGCATTACCATATTTAATAATTTACGGTAGGGCGTTACTTCGTAGAGTAGTTAATGCAACACATTTGTCAAGTCCCAATTTTGTGGACGCTATCATATCTGAGGCCCGTTTGTTCTGTGGTGCTGATTTATATATACTATACGGTAATAGAAAGTTTAGACAGTTGAAAAGTTTTTTTGAATGTCATAGACAATTATTCAAAAAATTCCTATGGGTATATTGTCACTGTAAAAGAATTCTACAAAATAAAATATTTATTTTTTGTAAACACTCTTGCGTTAAGCCGGGTCTTCACAAAAGCAACATATGTCGACGACATTGTCATCAACTTTTGTTATTATTTTCATAAATATTGTCGAGAAATGTAGATCGTACCTACCAAGGAAATATTTTTGCTCGATTAAATTTTTCGACTAAAGAGCGAAAGTTTATTTAGTTTTTATTAACATGTGGAGGTGCCCGGTGGCGTAGAGGTACAGGCTCTCGTCTACCAATCTCAAGGTGTGGGTTCGATTCCCACACCCGGCATTTCATCAGCCGACTATTTTTATTAAAATAAAAATAGTTTGGGTACCTATGTCGACTCAGCCTTAAATTAGTACTTGGGATTCACAATCCTGAGGTAATAATAGGCGGTTAAAGCGTAGTGCTAGCCACATTACCTTCCTTGTATACCGAACGGCTCTAGTATAGCAAGCTGTACCTCGCTACTCCCAAGGCGTTAAACGCTATATACGGGAGCTATTATTATTATTAACATGTGGATTACATGTTAATAATAATAATAGCTCCCGTATATTAGTAGCTCCCGTAGCACAGCATTACCTTTTCAAAAGCCGGGTCTCCACCAAAGCAACATATGTCGACAACATTGTCTTCAAATTTTGATACTATTTTTATAAATATTGTCGAAAAATGTAGATCTTACCTACCCAACAAATATTGTTGCTCGACTTCATTTTTCGACTAAAAGAGCGAAAGTTTATTTAGTGTTTATCAACATGGGGAACGAGAATGGATTTATTATTATTATTTCGCGAAATGAGCGTCGTCAATCCAGACGGCAACGTCATTTTTGGATACGTCCTAGCCTCCGGAAGAGAAATTTATATAGTGATAGTGACTTGCTCACTGATCTTTGTACAGATGACTTAAATCCGCTCCACAATGAAACAAGAAGTAGTTCCAAGAATTTCTAAGAATGAGTTCAGCTGACTTTGTATCATTGCTCCAAATGATTGGTCCCAGGATTTGTAAAATGGACCCAAATTATCGAGATGCAATTCCTGTTCAGGAGACTATTACGCTTAGATTTTTGGCTTCTGGGGATTCATATATTAGCCTTGGTTATCTTTTCAAATTTGGAAAGTAGACGATTTCAAAAATAATACCAGAAGTATGTGATGCACTAGTAGCTGAACTTAAGGAAAATAGGAAGATAATATATGTATATAATAATAATAGGAAAAATAGGAGTTGATTTGGTGGAGACGTCTTTCGACATGTTTGTAAACATTGTCGCCGATACGATTTTTCTTTGATGTACCGCTCCTCAAGCGAAACATGAAACAAAGTCGGTGACTTAAATCTGCGACAAAAAATGTCGACGACTTTACTGAATTTTCAGCAACATTGTCGGCAACACTAGTGTCGGCAACACAAATGTTTGGTGGAGACCCGGCTTTAGTCAGCAGTTGTTTACTAATAAACAAATTTTCCGGACAAAAAATTTTTAACGTTCCGGAAAGTTTATGTCTTTCAGTTGTAGGAAGCAAAAAAAAACACAAAGAACAAAGAAAAAAATATATTTAAAAAAATCTAAATGCAACTATTATATTGGAGAATACATTAGTTTTTTTTAACAGATACGTCTACAAAAACCGTTGACGTTCTGTTAAAATGGCATTATATCAAGTTAAACTTTAAAATTAATAATTATTACCTGATAAAAAATACTTAATAAAGTAAAACCAAAAAATTGAAACGTATGATCATTTTTAATTTGTTAAAAAATATTATTTGTTTATTTATTATTTTTTTATTCTAAAGAACATACCATAAAGAAACATAATATACGTAAAAACTAAAAATAAATTAAAAATTATCATACAAAAAGTTTGAAGCTTTTTAGTTTTGCCTTATTAAGTAATTGTTATCAGGTAGTAATTGTTAATTTTAATGTTTAACTTGATATAATGTCATTTTAAAAAAACGTCAACGGTTTTTGTAGGCGTATAAAAAACTAAAGTGTTCTCGAGTAGTTGCATTTACATAGTTTAAATAGCTTTTTTATCTTTGTGTTTTTTTGCTTCTTTTCGTTTTTTTTTCTTTCTTTTAGCATTACAAAATGTCGCACTTATAGTATCTTTTACCCTCAAAATTTCATTCGAATCGCTAAAAGCACTTGGAAGAAAATTATAATGAATCGAAAAAGAATGAAGACTTTAAGCTCCTGTAGCTAAGAAACAAAGCAGAAAATGACCCATGTTAACATGAAAAAGAAATTTTATTTTTATGAGAGGGAAGATTCCTTTACCAGAGATTGCACATGTTTTTGAAACACCTTGTAGAATGTTATATTAGGAAAAAATATACCAAATATGCACTAGAGCAATTTAATATAATTCTGTGTATAGGGAATAAACTGTAAAATCGCTTATTTCTGGGGCTTACTCAACCGGGTCTCAAAATATCCATTTAGTTGGTTATTGGCAAGCACTCTCTCACTGTACATGAAAATAACAAAACAAACATTTACTGATCTGGATAAAATTGATAGTTAAATAGTAAAACTCACCCGGGGATACTCCGCCACTAGCCACTAACATCACTGACATTCTATTCAATATATCCCATTCCATATCTTCCATCTAATTCAAATATTCTTCGGATTTATTGGTTAATAATCTTCAACAACTAGCTAGTGTCACCTGAAATAGTATAGGGGCTTCCCCCTGACGCAAATCTGCTGCTAAACAGATTCGCATCCCAATCGAATAGGCTAATTGGGGTACCTCACTACCCCATATCGAGAAGACAAGGGAGACCTCAAACTCTCAAGACCAACCTCGAAGGCAAGACGTCACAAGAGGTTTTCTCCTCAATGGTCAAACGACCCGTTGCCTTACAGTCGACTTGCAACTTTTATAGTCAAAAGACTCGCAACCCCCAAATATCAGCTCTGTGACAAAACACAACATTACACAGCCGGCCGAGTCTACTACTGACTCGCCGCCGGCAAGCTAAGCCTCCTCTTACATCACAATTTTACCTGATCACAAATATTTACATCGCTTGCCAATGAATCATACTGTTTTCTCTAATCGACTTTCAAATAGAGTGTTTTAGCATTACTAGATAAATAAATAGAGAGTTTCCGAAGGAATGCATATTCTTTATTAGACTAGTGAATAAATAAAAGCATTATTATAACAAACTTATTTTCCAAGTTTTACAAAACTTTATGTAATTCAGGTAGTAACTTCAGTGCAAGAAGAGTAGTTTGTTATAATGCTCTCTTCTTCTCATGTCAGTTCTATACATAACAACGTAAACTTTCCGATAAACTACTTTGTTTTACTTTACCAGACTCTTTGGAAGACTATAAACACTTCAGGACGTCTACAAGGCAAACAACTTGAATTGAAAAATTCGGCAATAACGTCTGAAAGGAGTTTTATATAACCAAAGCTTTAAATTTTTACCGAAACTAAAATATAGCGACAATCTCTTCTAACGAGGCGACATCTCAACAATTCCTCTATCCAATACTCCAGAAAATTTAATACCCGCTCCACTCTAGAGTTAATGGTGCAACATAAATTTTTAAAGAATGTCGAGAGCATCAGTTTATTTTATAACTTATTTATGTTTTTCTATAGGGAAAGGCGAAATAACGTAAAAATGTTTGTAAAAAAGTTGTTATTTAAGTTATTATTTAATCAGTATGTGTAACAATTTCACTGACTCAGTTTGACTGCAATTGTTCAGTTTAGGGAATGCAATCCCGCACCAAAATCTCAATCTCGCAAACCCGCGGGATTAAAGCAATCAATCCTGCGGATCCACAAAATTGCGGGACTGTAAACAATAGTCATACATTTGATCCTAAATGGTTCAAAAGGCAGTGTACATTTTGAATAGGCCCACAATATATTGATATAGCGTGTATCTGAAACTAGCTATACAGAAATTTGGACCGATGTATACAGGGTGTCCAAAAAATATATTGAATATTAAATAAACTTAAATGTTATTATAATTTATCTACTTATTTTATAAATAAAAATATTATTGTGATATTGAAGTTTTCTTTAACTTGTGTTAGTGATCTGCTTTTAGATACACTCTATATCAATAATTTTTTGACATAATATGCAAAATGTACAAAGCTTTTTGTACCATTTGGGACCAAATGACTAAAAATGCATATTTTTCGAAAAAACGTCGTATTTTCCTTAACACAAAAAAAAAATAAAAAAGCGATCAAACTGATTTTTCTAATTTCAATACAGATTAGTCGTACTTGGTAAAAATTTCGATTTTTTAAAAATTAACGTCTGAAAGGAGTTTTATATAACCGAAGCTTTAAATTTTTACCGAAACTAAAATATAGCGACAATCTCTTCTAACGAGGCGACATCTTAACAATTCCTCTATCCAATACTCCAGAAAATTTAATACCCGCTCCACTCTAGAGTTAATGGTGCAACATAAATTTTTAAAGAATGTCGAGAGCATCAGTTTATTTTATAACTTATTTATGTTTTTCTATAGGGAAAGGCGAAATAACGTAAAAATGTTTGTAAAAAAGTTGTTATTTAAGTTATTATTTAATCAGTATGTGTATGAAAGTTGTACGTAAAAGCGGGTTGTCAAATGTCAATTTCACTGACTCAGTTTGACTGCAATTGTTCAGTTTAGGAAATGCAATCCCGCACCAAAATCTCAATCTCGCAAACCCGCGGGATTAAAGCAATCAATCCTGCGGATCCACAAAATTGCGGGACTGTAAACAATAGTCATACATTTGATCCTAAATGGTACAAAAGGCATTGTACATTTTGGATAGGCCCACAATATATTGATATAACGTGTATCTGAAACTAGCTATACAGAAATTTGGTCCAAAAAATATATTGAATATTAAACAAACTTAAATGTTATTATAATTTATCTACTTATTTTATAAATAAAAATATTATTGTGATGTTGAAGTTTTCTTTAACTTGTGTTAGTGATCTGCTTTTAGATACACTCTATATCAATCATTTTTTGACATAATATGCAAAATGTACAAAGCTTTTTGTACCATTTAGGACCAAATGACTAAAAATGCATATTTTTCGAAAAAACGTCGTATTTTCCTTAACACAAAAAAAATAAAAAAGCGATCAAACTGATTTTTCTAATTTCAATACAGATTAGTCGTACTTGGTAAACATTTCGATTTTTTAAAAATTGAAAATTTGCGGTAAAAAAGATTCTTGGTCAAATTTTCACACTCTTATAAGACACCCTGTATACGAGAATTCGCTAAGTATATTTTCGAAAACCACATAGCACCTTAATCACAATAGATGCGTCTAAAATCTGGTCCAAACCGCATTCCAATTTTTTTTTTAGTTCAAGAGATATTCAACTTTAAATTTACCCTAAAATTTTGCTTGTCCCGATAGTTATGTCCGGCAGTTTATTTGAAGAAATTGTCCACAAGTACTAGTTAAACGCTTTTTTTCACTTACGCACATACACCAGAAAGAAATCTAACAACTAACCTGTTTGTTTCACTTAGTTTTAATTATTTCACTTAGTTTTAATAGCCGCAAGGGGAATCCCCCGGTTTACCAGCGTCGACGCATCGGCCTAGAACGAAGCGGTTTGATATTGATCAAGATCGATTCGGTTACCCAGTAGTAATGTGTCGATCCCGCGGATCCCGCACGGTAAATCCCGCAACTCTGATCCCGCGGAATCTCAGAGGGATCTCTTGGGAGTTTAAAAATTAAAGTTGATAAATTTATGTACAGTTTGCTAAAAAATTATGAAAATAGGGCTAAAAATAAAAAAATATAACGCTTAAAACTTGACGAAAAAAAATTTCCGTGTAGTGTAGACTAATACCAGAAGTAATTAATTAGGAACAAAATAATCCGCTTCTTTGCATTTCTTTATACAGGGTCGCTTTTATGTGGAAACGGTCGATTATTAGGTAAAATATAGGAATTATCGCAGAAAGTTAAATACAAAAGTTATAGGATTTTTAAACATCTATTAGAGAGTAACAAATTTAAGTATACAGGGTCGTTCATAAAGTCGTGGCACATCAAAGTTTCATTTTTTTAACAGAACCCCCTGTTTTTACATATTTCAATTCTTCCTTCAATTCTAAGCAAAAATCGAAATCACACAATGTACAGCTGGTTCCAAAAAAAAATGAATACGACTCTTTACACATTCTCTTCGAATATTTGAGCAGTGTATATTTATGTGTCAAGTATTTTGACATGTTAAGGTTATTGTGACATTGTATAAAACAACTTTGCTTTTGACAAAGTGGCAAATACATTTTTCAGAACGTCAGCATGACATGAGTAGAGAAATGGGGGACAGGTATCATAGAATATACTGCCCGAAATAATAAAAATATGTTTTAAATCGTAGTCAATTTTATTGGAACCAGCTGTACCTTAAAGCAACCGTTTCCGAGTTATTGACTTTTGAAAATATCACTTAAACAATTCGATTTAATTAATTTCGATGTGTTTGGTTTGATTTAGTGATGTCATTCTGCCGAAACTGTGATACTGTTGTAATGGGTTTTTAAATTCCTATTAGCTACTAGTAAATTTAAGTATAATACAGGGTCGGTCATAAAGTTGTCTCACATCAAATTTTATTTTTTTAAGGAAACCCCCTGTATATTATTGCATATTTCAATTCTTCCTTTAATTTTAATTAATAATCGTAATACACAATGTACAGGGTGGACCATTTTGGTTGTTTCTATAGGGTATCTAGGAAACCGTAAGAAATATTCAAATTTTGATACTGCAGTCTCGGGTTCTTTTTTTGAAAAAATCACAATGCCTCAAACGGAGCCACGATCCGGTCTTGATCGGTTTCGAAGCTACAGGGGGATTCTCAAATTTTGTACTTTTTGAAGATGTTCGATAGTTTGTTTATTTCAGCTACTACGCAAAAATGAATTATACATTCTAAAGGCACTTTTCTGTGTAGAATGGCGTAATCAGACTTTTTTCGAAAAAAAATATTTTTTTTAGATATTAACTATACTTCTGTTTTTTAAAATATAACCCTCTGTATATTTCTACATTTCCTGATTCAGCTTGGCATGGGATTCTCGAAAATATATAACACTCTATATTTATTTTCACTATTAACCTCAACATTTCAATTTTTTCTTAAAATATCGTAGTAGGCCGCGCCGAGCAACAAAGTAAACGGTTGTCATGGTGATCGGGACATACCTTTCATGGATGCGTGACATTTCACTTCAACAGATTGAAGTGTGTGTATTTTAAATAATAAAAACATGAGTAATTTTGAAAATTTTGAGAAATATAATATGTTATATTAAGTCTAACAAACATAAGGAAATGGCAGCTGATTTATATTTTGAGCACGAGCAATTAAACCCAGCCATTTTTAAAAGGCCAGAAAATAGTTTAATTCTAGCTACCTTGGTCAAATTTATCGAAATGCAAATAGAACATTAAAAGAGTCACAAGATAGATTTGTTGTGGCTTTGCAATGTGTAACCAACATACACATTCGAAATGCTGTTAGCGGCGGCCTGCAGAGATGGTGCCAGCTCCGTCTAGATAATAATGGGCAGCAGGTTGAACATTTAATGTAGTCTTTGTGTTTGAAGCCTGATTGAAGTAACCTGTCGAGTTTGTATTAAAATATATGTTCTTTTGTTTCCGTCACACTTATTTTTTATTTGCTTCGTATGTTCGAATTTATTTAATTGCTAATACGTGGATTAATTTGAAAGTAGATATTTGCTTGTTTCCTTTAATACTCGGCATGACCTACCAAGAGGAAAGTCGATATCTTTAAATAAATTGGAATTTTAAAGTTAATAGTGAAAATAAATATATAGTGTTATATATTTTCGAGATTGCCCATGCCAAACTGAATCAGAAAATTTAAAAATATACAGGGGGTTGTATTTAAAAAAACAGAATTACCTATAGTTAATATCTAAACAAATATTTTTTTCAAAAAAGTCTGACTACGCCATTGCATTCTACACAGAAAAGTGCCTTAGAATGTTTAATTAACAAACTATCGAACATCTTCAAAAAATACAAAATTTGAGAATCCCCCTGTAGCTTCGAAACCGATCAAGATAGCCACGATCTGTTTGCGCCATTGTGATTTTTTCAAAAAAAGAACCCGAGACTGCAGTATCAAAATTTGAATATTTCTCACGGTTTCCTAGATACCCTATAGAAACAACCAAAATGGTCCACCCTGTACATAAATTGAAGAATTGAAATATTCAACAAAAATTTTGTAATTTCCAGACTTGCTATGCTCTCATTTTATACATATATAAATGCTAATTTGGGAACTAATGTCAAATATTATTAATTATTACAGTTCCCGCAAAATGGCATCGTTAAATGAAGCTGAACATATTCTGAAAATTAATTAAATCACTGAAATTAATTATATCAAACTGTTTAAGTGATATTTTCAAAAAGTTGGTATGAGATACATTGTGTGTATTTCGATTTTTGCTTATAATTGAAGGAAGAACCGAAATATGCAATAATATACAGGGGGTTCCATTTAAAAAATAAAACTTTGATGTGCCACGACTTTATGACCGATCATGTATACGTAAATTTACTACCGGCTAATAGATATTTATAAACCCTATAACTTTTATATTTAACTTTTTGCGGTCCCTCCTATATTTTACCTAATAATCGACCGTTTCCATAAAAAATAAATGCGACCCTGTATTTTAATATTGTATGTTTTAATAAAATATTCCCTGAAAATTAAAGAACTTTCGAAAAGAACTCCTATATAAAAAAATAGCTTAGTAAATATGCTTATTTCTACGGTAAATTTTCTAGTAGAAGATGATAGGGTAATTTGTAGTTTTCGGTTGGCTCAAAGTGGTTAGTTAAATTCTTGCAACTTGCAAAACTATGTGCTTTCATTACGTTACCTAAATTATTTTGCGGAGACCTAGTGGAAACTGCATGTAATTAACTGCTGACCTAAAAAGCCAGAAAAAAACAGACCAAAGCTATAGAGGTCGAGATAAATTTCGATTCGCAGTATTTTACATATAATACTTGATATTAATACAACACAAAATTAGTAAAATATCTTCTTTGTCATCTAATAGTTTATTTTTGTATTTTTTATCTAAATAAAAAGAAAATCAGGTTAGTTACACCTATTATAACTCATAAAATTGGCGCCGGGAGGCACGTATAGTCGCCCATACTAAAATATGTTAATAAAAAGTTGGTAGGCAGTTCTTTTAGTTTCAAAGTAAAGGAATTTTTCCCATTTTGTTCCGCCGTTATTTCCCCTATCCGCCACCTAGGGTCGCGTCCGATGGGAGTTTGGAGTTCTCCAGACGGATTTTCTCAAAAACGGACTACGGAAACAGGGAATATCTCAAAACCTGCGACTTTGACTGATTTTGATGTTATTACAAATTTTGTTTCAAATATTATTCCTAATCTTAAATTGAAAACCGCGTTTCGCTAGCTACTGTAATTTTGGAGTTACGATTTTTAAAATTTTTAACCCCCTCCCATACCCCCTTACCAACCTCCCACCCCCACAAAAAACTAATGGCCAGATTCTCGGGAGCCACAGTATTTTTGTGCCAAATTTGGTTAAAATAGGTTTAGCGGTTTTTGAGTTATCGTGTTACAGACGGACAGACAGACAGACAGACAGACACCATGAAAATATTTTGTATTTAGGTCATTTATGACCCAAATAACTCATTTTGAGTGAAATAAAAAAAACTTGTTTTTGCCGATCTTAATAGCCTACCATACTTGTTGGTATGGTCGTCTAAAAATATTTAAATATCCGAAAAATTAACTAAAAAAATCTCATTTCAATGTTATAATATGCGAAGTTATCCAGTCATGTAGTAATAAATAAAGAATAGTAGGTGAAAACAAAAAAAAATCAAAACAAGTTCTTTTTAAATGAAGAACAAGATATTTTTTTTTATAAAAAATAAGTAATATTGAGGATATTACATTTTTACGTGTGTTTTAGACCTTGTTCCAGATTTAAGATTGGACACAAGGGTAGACAAGATGAGAATTTCGTGAAGGATTTTAACTTAAAAAGTTATATTTTATATATAAAGCGGGGTGTTCCAAATTGCGTTGACCCAGCTTAGAGAGCGGTTAACAACTTTATTATTATATAGATAAGAGAGCTAGAGAATCCTAAGAGTAATTAAAATCTTCTCCAGAAGGCACATTACCGCAGATATTTTCTCTAAACGGTTACGATAGTCGTAGTAAATTTCAAGAATAAGGTAATAAGCTACAAAAGGGGCTATTTAGATAATTTTATAAATTGATTAAATACCCTCTAAAGATCACCCGAAAAGACAGTTTATTTCAGATATTTTCCGACCTATTAAGATATTTTTTGAAAAATATATTTAAATATAAAATCATGTGACAAAAATTAACTCTATTGTAAATAATATATTATGTGGGTTTTTTTACTTATATTAAACCACACTCATAACAGGGTCGATGATATGAATGGGAGCAGTCGATTATTAGGTAAAATCTAGGAGGTACGGAAAAAAGTTAAATATAAAGGTTATATGGTTTTTAAATATCTATTAGGTAGTAATAAATTAAGTTCACAGGGTCGGTCATCAACTCGTGGAACTACAAAGTGTCATTTTTTGAAATGGAACCCACTCTATATTATTGCATATTTCAATTTTTCCTTCAATTCTAAGCAAAAATCGAGATGCACATAATCTACCTCGAACCAACCGTTTCCGAGTTATAGGCTTTTTAAAATATCACTTAAACAATTCGATATAATTAATTTCGATGTGTTAGGTTTCATTTAACGATACCATTCTGTAGAAACTGCGATACTTGCATACTGTGAAACTGCGATACAATAATATTTGATATTAAGTTTCAAGTTAGCATTTATAGATGTGTAAAATACCGGGTAAGTCTCAAAAGTGGCGCATCCCCTATAACTTTTTTATTTTTTCAGAAAAAAAACCAGTTTTGGTATGTAGTATATGACATAAATTAGAATTGATTGACGTATTCAATTGTTATGGTCACTTGCTATTTCACCGGAAATGACTACAATTTTTGACTTTTAAATGACACCCTTGGTATTTGTTTACTTTACTTGATAAAAAATTACACTCTGAATAGAGTGACATATCAAATGTCAATTTTTGACATTTTAGCATATGGTTTATTTGAAGTTGTAACATATGCGGTGCATAACGACAATTTAACTCGAAATACCAAGTGTGTGGTACCAAATTATTCGCAAAAAAATGGTTTTTCCAAATATGCTAATGAGCCACCCTTGTTCCATTTGAAAAAAATTAGATATGATTAAAATTTCGATTTGGGCATCTTTTAGCCGGCCAGGATAAGATACGATAACATTAGACGATCAAATATATTTTTCCAAAACTCCTTGAACACTTAATTTTAGTGTTTTAATACAGCCATGGCACTCTAAATTGAAATTTAAAATACGATTTTCTTTTAAGCAAAAATGTCAAAAGTTGATATCATATGTCATTCTAGTCATTTTCTATCGAATGAAGTAGAAATATACTAAAGGTGTCATTTAAAAATCAAAAGTTGTCATAATTTCCGGTGAAACAGGAAATGACCAAAAACAATTGAGCGTCCGGATTGCACAACGACCTTAGCGCGTGGCCGCGGGCATCCCAGTAGGCAAGCGCGACAGCGACGCGCCGATTTAACAAAATAAATAATTTTAAACCTGCCGTCATTTCGTTAATAATTATCGTAGCGTGTTGATTTTTACATAGAAATACTCATGAGTCTTTAGCGCTTCCGACAAGCCTAAATAACTGGATTATTTTTTATATTTTCGATTTGTTTACATTGCCCGAGCATATTATAACTTTGAGATAAAAATCTCTGTTATAAATTTTAAAACTGACAGATATGAATACTATCATTTAATTAGTTATATATTTAGTTACAACATATTCAAAATTTAGGTCTATCGGTTTATGCTAGCAGTAATAACGAGTATAAATAAAAAAATGGTCAGTACAAGGCTCGCCGTTTTTAGCGCGCGTTCAGCTTTGGTTTTAGTTTTAGCGCTATTTTTACAGAAAATAAATTTTGAACTTTGATCAAATGACAAGAACATTATCATTGCCGATATCTCCTGGTTATAATGTAGTTATTTTTTCAAAATATTGCATTGTTTTAGCTTAAAAAAACTTGAATTATGCGGCTTTCTTGCGAGAGCTACCGGAGCTGCGTTAATAAAAAGATGGCTATGTACGTCAATCATAGCCACAATACACTGTAATTTTACCTCGTCACGAGATTTTTTGGAAATATTGCACTTCCATTTATCCGGATTTCTCTCTTCTTTTGACCTTTCTTTTCGGTCGAATTTCCCTCTATTTAATAATAAATAATTTAAAAAAACGCACAAATACTACTGGTAGTAAACAAGCTGTGGCAAAAATTTTTTATACTCCGTGTAAACAAAAGACTATCGCAAATACTGTCTTTCCATTGACGTACATAGCCATCTCTTTATTAACGCAGCGCCGGTAGCTCTCGCAAAGGAGCCGCATAACTCAAGTTTTTTTTAAGCTAAAACAATGCAATATTTTGACAAAAGAACTACATTATAACCAGGAGATATTGGCAATGATAATGTTCTTGTCATTTAATCAAAGTTCAGAATTTATTTTCTGTAAAAATAGCGCTAAAACTAAAACCAAAGCTGAACGTGCACTAAAAACGGCGAGCGTGTACTGACCATTTTTTTTATTTATACTCGTTATTACTGCTAGCATAAAGCGATAGACCTAAATTTTGAATATGTTGTAACTGAATGTATAACTAATTAAATGATAGTATTCATATCTGTCAGTTTTAAAATTTATAACAGAGATTTTTATTTCAAAGTTATAATATGCTAGGGCAATGTAAACAAATCGAAAATATAACAAATAATCCGGTTATTTAGGCTTTTCGGAAGCGCTAAAGACTCATGAGTATTTCTATGCAAAAATTAACACGATACGATAATTATTAACGAAATGACGGCAGGTTTAAATTTATTTATTTTGTTAAATCGGCGCGTCGCTGTCTCGCTTGCCTACCGGGCTGCCAGCGGCCACGCGCTAAGGTCGTTGTGCAATCCGAACCCTCAATTGTATACGTCAATCAATCCTGATTTTTGTCATATCCTAATCTACCAAATCTCGATTTTGTTTCTAAAGAAATAAAAAAGTTATAGGGGTGAGCCACTTTTGAGATGCATCCGGTATATATTAGGCATAAAAGTATGTATTTTGGGTGGTATTTCACAAAATTTGCAGGCTATTGAGGAAACAGGAAATTTACAGATTACAGAAATAAATTGAAAATAACATTTATATTAAAACAACATTGTAAGACACTTTTTCAAACATATCCTTCAAAAGCTTCAATTTAATAGCTGTTAGTTTCACTTCAACTATGTGCACACATTGTTTTTTTATTTATTTCTCACTTTTTTAATTATTTGGCTCTCAGTCTCTACATACAGGAAATATAATAGGAAAATAATAAATGAGAAAATATATCTCAGGAAAATAGAAGTAAATATTTATGTTTGAATTAGAATCTAAATAAAAACATTAAATATATAAAAAATTCACAGTCCTTTACAAAGATGCAACCGGAGGGGCATTGAAAATGATGAATAAAAACGTAAAAATATGATTAGTGTTAATATGAGTGTATTACATACATATGTTTAAATAACGAACTTAACAAAAAACAACAGATTTAAAGATTCACTGAAAAAGTAGTAATGTTAACATTAAATAAAACATTATCAATAATAATTATGCGATCGCCACCTATCCGTAAAACAAACAAGCAAAAAAACAAAATAACATACAAAACATCAGGTTAACATGATGACAGATCGTGATCGATGACAGATAAAGCATTCTTACGGAAAGTTACACTTTACGATATAATTTTTTAACTGTTAAAGGTAAACCCCATTTAAACACAAAACTTTTTAATACCTACTACTGTATCTAAAAGACATTTTTTTTAAATTACTAAATTCTTAGCCACGCTTCTGTTTTTCTTGGCTGTTTATTTCTGGAGGTATTGTGTGTAGGTGTTTTTCAGGTATGTTTTAGTATTTAGTCGTTTTACACAAAAAAATAGCCATTAAGCACTATAAAAATACTTCATTACAAATCTACACATATATACCTTTCATTTAACAAAAGAATCATCAAGATTGGTGAAGCGGTTTCGGCGGGATGGATGCAACAAAAAAACCCTTTGAGCTTTTATATATTATGTATGGATTAATTATTTTTCCAACATATTTTACTTTGCAAATTTTTATAAATATTCAGACTCGCCAATATCGTAGTCCACGGTGTCCAGCCTGTTTAGCCAAACGTAGGCCGATTCCTCTTCGGCGGCGCGCAGCGTCGTGACCCTGGCCGATGGAAGAGTCTTGAAGACGCTCATCCGCGCATAGGAACAAGTTGACTGCGTAGCGTATTGCGTATTAATCGATTCTGAAACTTTCTATCTCATGTATAACATGTTACGCAAGTTTATTATTTTAATCTCGATTTTAATAGATAAATATGTGAAATGCCACCTGAATATCTTCCGCCATGACATGTTTTTACTTTTTTGTTATGGTAAAGTGATTTGTATAAACTTTATTCAATAACGTATATTTTCCTCCATTTATGATTTTTTAATTTTAAGCGAAAATTAAGTACAACATTTTAGGAAAAAGAAACACTGTAATATTTAAAAGAATAAGAAGAAATTAGTCTTATTTTGAAACAAAAATATAGAAAAAACTCTTTCTATAGAAAAAACTCTTTCTATAGAAAAAAGTCTTTATACTCACCAGAATCCGGTGACATATACGCGGTCTCACCGGAAACATTACTTATTACTTCACATAACTTGAAGAATATCTACTTTTAATAATGAACACTTCAGAAATACACCAGTAAAAACATTTATTATTTGAGATTAAAACTCGAATAAAATTATAAATATTAGTTACCTATGTTGTTATAGCTTTTATAGGCCTGTTTAACGACTTAATAAGTTACCTAGCGAAAAAATCTGTGCGCGTACCTACCACTATTGTTACAGGTTAATTTTTTAAAGAAATATGTTACACAAATTAAAAACCCTAAAATTTTAATGGTATTACTTGTGCATTATTGGCCTTATAATGCAATTAGTTGGAATTATATCTTCTTTAAATATAATTAGACTTTTTAACGACTTTTAAGTTACCTAGGAAAAAATCTGTGCACGTACCTACCACTATTGTTACAGGTTAATTCGTTAAACAAATGTGTCACATATTATTCGTGATATTAGTGGTATTATATTGGAATCAGCTTGGCATTAGTGGGGCATTATATGAGAAATTTTGGTATTTAATTTGTATTTTTGGCATTACTTTGGCATTAGTATACAGACATTTGTCAGCAGTTTACTCCTTGTAGATAATCAAAAGTTTTTTAGATAAAATTTGCTTTTATGTCAGATCATTTCTATGAAAAATTACATTAGATTTTTATTAAAGACGCTGGGTAATTAAAACATTGACTAATAAAGCTTGTCCACTTTAAATAAGGGGTCACGAAATATCCTCCTTGGAGTGTTTGGGTTAAGGGGTGTATAATAAATTAATCGTTGTTTTATAATAAAAACCATAAAACATTTATTTGTGAGTAAAATAATGCAATGGTTGGATATCTCTCCTTTATAATTAGGTGACTAAAAATACACTAAAATAATTAGAAAAAAAATCTTGTAATTATTTAGTAATTACGTCAATATTAAATAATTGACTTTCTAGTCTATTTTATTTTATGTACAAATATATTATTAAATCTTAATCTAAGCATTAAGTAATAAAACACTTTGTGCCCTCTTATATCGTAAGAGGTTACGAAATATACTCCTGGTTACACCCCTTACAGAAAACAGTGTAAGGGGTGCAAATAAATTGTATAATCACTGTTTTTTATAATAAAAACTATAAAACATTTCTTATTTGTGAGATTAAAAAAAACAAAACAATGCATTGGTTAAAATAAGTACATTCAATACATGTATTGTGTTAGACCTTTATATGCCCAGTATATTTTTGTTTAACAAATCAATCAGGAAAAAATCCAAAACCTACCGTTATAGGAGGTATAAGATGATTAAACTTATATAATGACAACTACTTATCGGATAACAAATTAGTTACTAATGTCAGCTACTGTCTAGGTAGAATATGCCTAGAGTACCTACACCTACCTATGATGTAGGTAGTTTAAAGCTTATTTTGACTTTACGTCTCACTTCGGTGTCACAAGCTGAATTTTTCAGGGATGGAAGTACAGTACATGATATGGGGACCCTTATTCCGAAAGTAGTATAAAATTAGACTGGGTAAAAGGGCACAAGGGCACTATCATCAAAAATCGATATATCAATACCACCGTATAGAGAAAACAAATACTTATTTTTTGATCCAGTACACAATAAAGTCTTCGTAGGGAGTAATTTTTTATAATTATTTACAAAAAAACATTTCCATTAGCGCTTATGACCAAAAAAAACTTTAAACATGAATAACTCATTTCAATCATGCGAAAATTTGGTTTAAAAATAGACTTTTTTTAATATAACTTTCATTTAACGAAAAACGAAGGCCTAAATGAAAAAAAAGAAACAATTTAAAAGTTTCGCTTATGTCTTGACAAGGTATCAAAGCAAACCCCATATTTTTTGCTTTTAAACTAATAAAGATATATCAATAAACAATTAGCGATGTAATGGTTTTTGCGCGCGCCGGCCGACTGCCGCCGCTGCGCCGACATTTCCTATACCCTTGTATATATGACGTCATGGTGTGGCAAATGTAGCATTTTAATTCGATTTGGGCTCCCTTATATAGGATAACAGAAACATTTTCAATGTTAAAACTGCATATATACATTTTCTCGTCCATCTATTTTAATATTAAAAAAATACAGGATGGTCCGAACTGTGTTCCGGAAACTTTGACAGCATATTTTGCAGATTAAAATAAGTAAAATAGTCCGTATAAATGTATGTCCTAAAATGATTAGGTTCGGAGATACAGTAACATCAATATTTGGTCTGGGAGTTTTTTGACATAATAAATTTGATTTTCATGTCAATATGACTCCCACTTGTAGAGGGCGCCACCTACATATGTTTTAACTGGTTTGAAGAGTAATAACTGTTCGTCCATACCTGTATAAAACTAATAAGAAAAAAAATATACATCTACAACTTTTTTTATACAAAAAAAAGGTTTCTTGGTAAAAATCGCTACGAGTAATGGTTCTCGAGATATTTGGAATTGAAATTATCAATACCTCTCATCATTGACATAAATTAAACGTGTTGACTAAATAGTTATTAGACTGAAACCATAAATTTGATTAATTTTTTTTGCGCCAAAAGTTCAACAGAAACTGCTTAATTATCATTTTTTCGCAGAAAAATTTATGAGTAATTTAAAAAAATAAAAATTTATTATTTCAGTCAAATAACTATGCTCGACGTATACTTATTTTTTGTCAATAATGACATGTATTGGCTATTTCCATTCTAAATATCTTGAGCACGGTTGCTCGTAGCGATTTTTACCAAGAGACATTTTTTACGTAAAAATTCATGGAAATGTATATTTTTTTAGTCAGTAGTTTTATACAGGTACGGACGAAAAGTTACACGCCTCCTACAAAAAGGAGTCATTTTGACATCAAGATCAAATTTCTCGTGTCACAAAATTCCCAGGCACCAATTTTTATCCAAATATTAACGTTACTTCAGAAATTATTTAGAAAAAATCGAAATAAAAATGAAACTTCTACACCCTGTATCTCCGAAACAAGCTATTTTAGGACATACATTTATACGAACTTTTTACTTATTTTTATCTGCAGAATATGCTCCACAAGTTTCCGGAATACAGTTGGGACCACCCTGTATATTAGAAAAAAAGAAATTTGCTCGCTAAATATTTATACATTTTTTTTTCTATTTGGTGGAGCTCGCAAGCTTGTTGAATCTGTCTCCTCGGGCAACGTATGGAAATGAGGCAGGCCATATAACTGAAATTTATTGACTGTAAAGAGGGCACGATGTTGTGTTTTTAAGGTTTTTCATGGCGCATTTTTGAAAGCCCAGCCAAGTTTATCGAAAATTGGCATTTCATAACTCTTTTAAAATACACTGTTAATAACTTGATATCGCATAATGTCAGAGTATGTGTAAAGATACAGTTTTAGCCGAGGTTTTAGCTTAAGATTCTATGTCTATACCTGATATTGTTAACTGTGAAATTGATCGTTAAGGAATTGTTTAAACTTCAATATCTAAATTATTTAATGAGTTTTTGAGATTTAAAAGTGACTAAGTATCTTATATAAATAGCTCTAAAAGCCTAAAAGGCTCACGGCTTGATTGGTTATCTTTCTCCACTTCTTTCTGTCTTTCGCCTTTATTCTCCACCCATCCACTCTTATCCTTCTCAAGTCCTCTTCTACATTCTTTTTCCATTTGATTCTCGGTCTACCCCTCCTTCTCTTTCCACCTATTTCACGTTTCATTATCGTACTAGGAACTCTTGCTTCAGCCATTCATTCAATGTGTCCCAGCCATCTCAGTGTTTGTGCTCTTGCTACTCCCGTTATACTCGGTGCCCGATATAGTTGCTTTAATTCTTCATTCGTTCTTCTGGCTGTGATGTCTATCTTCTTTCCTCCAAAAATCTTCCTCTGTATTTTTCTTTCCCAAATTTCTAGCCTCGAACTTTCCGTTGCATTGAACGTCCACGTTTCACATGCATACAGCACTATTGGTCTTATCATTGTTTGGTACATTCTGATTTTTAAACTTCTAGAAATGTTCTTATTCTTAATAATTTTCTGTAATGCGCTGACACATTTATTTCCTGCCATTATTCTTGCCACAATTCCTTGAGTTACATTTGGATTATTTAGAAATACGGCTCCTAGATATGTGAATGTATCTACTTCTTCAAACTTGTATCGTTTACCTCTCTCAGACTTCAATTGTAGATATCTTCCCTTCTCAAGATCCCTATCTGACCACTCCATAAATTTCGTTTTCTTTTCATTAAACACTAAGCCTACTTTTTGCGCTTGATTTTCTAGTATTTTGGTCACCGATATCAGCTCTTTCGGATCTATTGCTAAGATAACTAAATCATCGGTAAAGGCTAAGCATTGGTGTCTTTTTATGTACAGAAGGCCCTCTCTGTTGATTCCCGCATCTTTTATAATTTTTTCTAATACTACACTAAACAGTACTGGAGATAGTGGATCCCCCTGTCTTAATCCGTCCCTGATTATACATTTTTCCGTTGTTTTCTTGTTTACTTTAACTTCATTTACTGTCTCTTGGAGTGTTAATTTTATCAGCTCGGTCAGTTTCTTGCTAACCCCAAATTCTGTTAATGCTCTAAAGTAAAAGTAAGGTATCTTAGAAACTATTTATATTAGTTAAAATTTTAGTTTTAAGATGTAAGTGTAATAATAACATCAAATAAATTACATTACCAATTAAACTTTTAGTTACGTAATCGAGGACGCGATTTTTAAGATCATTGTTGCCTCCCATATTCTGCGCCGCGCCGCGCCACGCCGGGCTAACTAACTGGAATTTAAATTTCTCACTAGCGATTCAGGTGGTAGCTCTGCTGTAAAAAAATGTCCATTTGTCACGTTTATTTATTTATTTCCTGACATTGTGATTCGTTTTGATAATTTAGTTTTGTATTACGAGTTTGTGGTTTAAATAAATAGTATTGTAATACTTTTAGCTTAAAATGTTTACTAGCAGACTTTGCAGTCGAACATTGTTCTTTTTAGAACCTCTTATGTGCACAAAATTCTCGCCATGGAGTTAGTAAACAAAATTAACTCTATTGATCTAAGTGATAACCCAAAAATTACACTCCTGATTTTATAAATCTGCTGCAGTGGTTGAAGAAATATAAAAAAAAGGATCTCTTTTTCAAAATATCAAATAAATAAATGCCTTTATTGTCAAAAGATTTTACAATTTGTAGACAAAGGTAAAGTAAACAAACAAACAAACTAACAAAAAAGAATACAAAGCAAGTATACAATTACATTGACAGTCTTATAGTTTAAAATATTAGACCAGTGTTTATAAGATCAAATTTGATTATCAAAATATAAGTCATTTACGGCGTCGAAAGCCTTGTCTAGTAAATAAGATTTCAATGCTTTGCGAAATGAAGAAAATTATGTTATGGATTTGATTTCAAATAGCAGGTGATTGTGCATTTTTTTCGAGTTGTATAATATTGAACTTTTAACTAACTCTGAGCGTGGGGGTAGGTAGATAAAGATCTTGCTCCGCGTTCCTGAGTGGATAAGTGTGAGATGGCCTTTCTTGAGAAGCTGATACATGCTTTCGTATTAGGCAAACGGATTCAAATATAAATAAGGAAGGAAGAGTTAATGTTTTTAATTTATTAAAAAAGTCCTCGCTATGAGTTCTGCTGTTTAATCCCAGTGAATATAGAACAGCTTCTGGAGCTTGAAAATGCGGTCAAATTGAGTCGCACAACACGCACCCCAGAATGGAAGGGCATACCTGAGGTGCGACTCAAAAAGTGCATAATAAACAGTTCTAGCCACTGACAAGTTAAGCTTCTTAGAAACAGATCTTAATGCAAAACAGGCAGAGCTTAATTTTTTCGACAAAGCGTCGAAAAACTCGGTTGTTTTAAAATGAAACAATTCTCTATTAATTGATTAGGAAAAAAATAACTATTATTTAATTATACCATTATTATTATTGAGTTACAACATTTGCACAATATCTATCTACTAAATGAATTAGGATATGCTACTAGTTTTTTCCCGCGACTTCGTCCGCATAAAAATCGAATTTTATTCAAAGAAGATAGTCATTTGAGAGAGTTTAACCTAATCTCTGTTATTTTATTGTGTTATTTATCTTTGTAAATAATATTATTATTTTTATAAATTATAGCCTATATGTTATTCTGATGTATAACCTATACTACTGTAAAGTTTCATTAAAATCAATTTTAGTTTAATAATAAAATCCAATTTCGCGTGTATAATATTAATAAGTCAACCCAGATCCACAGAAATATAGACCGATTACTTGCTTACCGACAGTCTACAAAATATTTACGACAATACTGACACGATCCATTACCCAACATATAAAACAAAATAATTTACTGGCGTATGAGCAGATTGGATTTTGCCAAAGAAAGAATTGCTTAGAGGTTGCAAAGAACTACTGGCAATAGACGTTATAACTGGAGAGCAGGCACGACGGAAAAAACGAAACATCTCAATAGCGTGTATTGACTATAAAAAGGCCTTTGATAGTGTGCCACACTCATGGCTTCTAAGGGTACTGGATATATATATTATATATATATATATATATATATATATATATTAAATTATATATATATATATATATAATATATATATATATATATATATATTAAAAATTAATCAGGCAGTCAAAATGTGCCTACATCAACTAATGTACCGCTGGAGGAACAAACTATACATTTTACAGGGGCGGAACAAAAATCTTCCACAACAACGAATAGGAAATAAGAATAAAAATGTGGCATTTTTTCAAGGAGACTCCTTAAGTCCCATATGGTTCTGTCTATCATTGAACCTTCTTAGCTACTTATTAAACAAAAGTGAGATATGCTTAACAAACAAGCTAATGCTAAGATCAAGTCAATTTATTTTTATATGGAATGACTTAAAGGTTGTATGCACCCAATCCCGAAAACCTACAAGCCAGCTAGAAATTGTTCAAATCCTTCAGCTCGGCAATCAAGATGGAAAAGAGACTAGAAAAATGTTCAGTAATACATGTAAAGAAAGGAGTGGTAAACCACGAACTGAGCACCTACTGATGGATGGAACAACATACGAAGTAATAAAACAGGAGGAAGGGTATAAATAGCTCGGTTTTCACCAATCACTGGGTATCAGCCAAAAGGAAACCAAGGAACAGTTTAAGAACAAACTGATAAGACGTGTCAGAATCATACTGGCATCTAAACTCACATCAAAGAATTTATTTACGGCATAACACCTGGGCTTATTAACCTAGTATTTGTGTGCTCATTTTGGTGTTTTGAAATGGGCCCCAACAAGAACCTTGAGGGGCATTTGACACAAAAATCAGGGACTCTGTTAACGAAATATCGATACCACCACCCAAGGTCCAGTGTGAACCGCGTGTATCTGCCAAGGTCAAGAGGCGGAAGATGCCTTCTAAATGTAGAAAATTGCCACAATACACAAGTTCAGGAACTGAGGAACTACTTCTTGAGTAACAACTTACCGCTTTCCCGTACCCACCGAGATATTGACTCTTGCTGTGGAACTATTCCCCTTCTTGACCTGATGAACGGCCCCCTCAACGCTAGCCCAATCTTGTGTACGGTTTAGAGACGGAAATGGCCGTAAGAGGAACGTGGGCCACGGTAAACTCTCCATGCAGGTGATAGAGCAGCAAATTTAAAAAATTACCCAATTTTTAGTATGCTGGATTCATACTTACCTAAAAAGCGGTTGCCACAGAAACCTGTTCCCGGAAACCTAAGGAGGTATACTGGCAATACAAGATCAAGTTGTCCCGACACTGAACTATAGGAAATTTATTGTCTTGAACGGAGAGAGTTGAATGTGATCTGTGTAGGAAATGCAAGCGTACAGCTGAGAGCATCCAAAATATAACAGCAGGGTGTTCTATTTAGCTCCCAAGTGCAGATCTGGCGACGCGCATGATGAAATGGGAGAAAAATATACCCATCACAGCAAGCACTGGGAACTGTGGGTTCTTAATGGGGCTAATGGAGGAAGGAATAGAATGGTACGGGTATAACCCAAAGGATATTCTTGAGAATGCTGAATATAAATTACTGGAACATCACAATTATTACCAGACCGATCTGTTCCAGCATAATCCATCTCTCCTCCTTTTTTTTTTT